>NW_015390369.1:37990-40064 GCF_001527695.2 Protobothrops mucrosquamatus | reverse complement strand
GGCCAATCTCAGAAACACCTGGCTCCTGGCCAATCTCAGAAACACCTGGCTCCTGGTCAATCTCTTCTCCGTCGGGAGACACCTGAGGCATTGCCAAAGAGGAGGGTCCTGGAGAGGGAGGCCTGGCCATCTCCTCTCCTTCATGTTCGGAGCCTTCTTCCTCCGATAAGAGGGGCTCACAAGACGGAGCCACAACACTATCCCCCAACGCAGGGCCCTTCCCCCGGGTCTGCCGGTCGGGATGTGGTCGGGATGGGAACCGATCGTGAAAGGCCTGTACCAGGTCAGGGGCCTGAACGGAAGAAGGGTCCACCCAGCTGAAATCCTCGGGGCCATATCCCTTCCAGGCGATGAGGTATTGGAAGCGCCTCTTCAGCCAACGGGAGTCCCGGATACTGTCCACCTCGTACGTCGAGGTGTCCTCATCGGCTGCGGCTGGGGGGGCAGGCGTCGTCAGCCGTCGGAGATGGCTCGCTGGGGCCTGAGGGACCAGGAGGGACTGATGGAAAACGGGGTGGATCCGCATGGAGCGTGGTAGGGTCAACCGGAAGGCCACCGGGCTGATTGCCTCGACGGGGAAGGGACCGATAAAACGATGGTCCGGTTTCTTCACCGGCCGGTCCGTGGGGAGGTGTTTCGTGGACAGCCACACCCGATCTCCGACTGCCAGCGGTGGCGTTGCCTGTCGGTAGCGGTCGGCGACCCGTTTATAGTCCACTTTCGCCCGGATCAGCTGCCGCCTCACCAGTTGCTGCACCGCCTGCAGCTCCAAGAGGAAGTCCTGGGTCTCGGGAACGGGAATCCGAGATTGACAACAGGAAAAGCCGTGGATGGTAGCCGACGTTGGCATGGAACGGGGTCATCTGGGTGGAGGTGTGTTGGGAGTTGTTGAAGGCGAACTCCGCCAGGGGAAGGTACTCGGCCCAGTTGTCCTGCCGCTGGTTGACAAAACAGCAGAGGTACTGCTCCAGGATGCCGATGACCTTCTCCGTGCCCCCGTCAGTCTCCGGATGGTGCGACGATGACAGGCACACCTGCACCTCCAGCGTGGCCATTAGGCTTTTCCAGAAGCGGGCCGTGAACTGGGCTCCGCGGTCCGACACCACCCTGTCTGGCAGGCCATGGAGGTAAAAGATGTGCTGCAGGAACAGACGGGCCGTGGTGCGGGCCGATGGCAGTCCGCGGCACGGGATGAAATGGGCCATCTTGGTGAGCATGTCCACCACCACAAGGACGGTCGTGAACGTGGCGGACAGTGGTAGATCTGTTAGGAAGTCCATGGAGATGGCACCCCACGGTCTCTCCGGTGTCGGCAGCTGCTGGAGGAGTCCCGGCAGTGGGCCGGACGCGGGTTTGGCCTGTCGGCCCGTCGCACAGGACGTCACGTATGCATGCATGTCATGCCGTACCCGAGGCCACCAAAAAGTCTGCGTCACCAAGTGCAAGGTCTTAAAGAGGCCGAAATGCCCCGCCGCGGGGTTATCATGGCACTGGTTCATGACGAGGGCTCGGAGCGGACTCGTGGGCACGTACAGCCAGCCCCGGTGTTTCAGCAAGCCGTCCTCCAAGGTCCAGGGGGACGCTGGGCCGACTTCCGCTTTCCGTTGCTGTGACCAGTCATCACGGCACCACGCTTCCAGCACCCGAGCCCGCAAGTCTGCCGGTTCCTGGACCATGGCCAAGGATTCTGCTGGCAGCACCGTCCATGGGGGAAGGGAGTCCTTGGGGCATAAGTATTCCAGCTTGCGGGATAGCGCGTCCACCCTCTGGTTGAGGTTGCTCGGAATATACACGACGTGGAAGTTGAACCGGGCGAAAAACAACGACCACCGGATCTGCTGCTGGTTCAACTTCCTGGCTGTGGTGAGGTGCTCTAGGTTCCGATGGTCCGTCCGCACCTCCACCTGGTGTCGGGCCCCCTCAAGGTGATGCCGCCAAGCCTCGAACGCGGCCTTGATAGCCAGCAACTCCTTTTCCCAGATGGTGTAGTTGCGCTCGGAAGGATTGAGTTTCCGGGAGTAATAAGCGCAGGGAAAAAGAGTGCCGCCATCCACCGGGGCCTGTAGCAGTACCG
>NW_015390369.1:32268-35526 GCF_001527695.2 Protobothrops mucrosquamatus | reverse complement strand
ACTTTTACTCAGAGAACAAAAAACAATACACACAGTTAGAAAATTAAGTCCACAGCAAACTACTTCGCCAGAGATTCAGCTTTGTCCGTCACAGAGTCCAAATGGCCACCACCTCCCTTTTATAGCCTGTGGGGTGTGGTCCAGTGACTCAGCTTAATCTCTGGCACGTCTCCTTTTCTGCTGCGCACGCTTGTCGCTCTTATGCTGGCATGGATCCAGCCACAACTTCTCTTCCTCACTATCCGAAACACCTGGCTCCTGGCCAATCTCAGAAACACCTGGCTCCTGGTCAATCTCTTCTCCGTCAGGAGACACCTGAGGCATTGCCAAAGAGGAGGGTCCTGGAGAGGGAGGCCTGGCCATCTCCTCTCCTTCATGTTCGGAGCCTTCTTCCTCCGATAAGAGGGGCTCACAAGACAGAGCCACAACACTGATGGTGTTAGAAGTATCGTCACAGGATGTAAGTTGTTCCAAGTAAAGCTGCCCTTTGCAATTGACTGATGATGAATTTGCCAGTGCCGATGGTGTTCAAGGGGTGCTCCAATTGTTTTGGGATTGTACCCAAGGCAGCTGTTGCTATTGGTACTACCTTTGCTTTCTTTTGCCACAGTCATTCTGTTTCTATTGGCAGGTCTTTGTATTTTGTTATCTTCTCCAGTTCTTTCTCTTCTATTCTGGTGACTTCAGGTACTGCCATGTCCACTGTCCAGACTGTTTTTATCAACTATTGTTAAGTCTGATTTATTCTGTGGCTGGTGCCTGTCTGTTTGAATTCTAAAGTCCCAGAACACTTTAGCTTCTTCATTTTCTATTACTTTCTTTATTTTATGGACCCACCATTATTATTATGATTATTATTGGAGAATTTCACAAAGTATCAAAATCAAAGTTGAAAGATTATGGTATAAACTGGTGCCATAACCCAATGGTTATGGGTGCCATAACAAAAATTATTGGATGGCACTTAGGAAATCTGTGCACTGACAACATTTCCATCTGACAATTACAAAAGGACACATTGCCTGGATCCACACATATATTATGATATACTAGGTTCTTAAGAAGAACTTGATGTGTATGAAGGCCCATACCAGTTAAAAAACTGGCAGCTGTGATTTCACATTGTTGTGTAAAAGTAGTAGTAGTAGTAGTAGTAGTAGTAGTAGTAGTAGTAGTAGTAGTAGTAATAAAATCAGAAACTTGAAGACCGCGAGGAGAAAAGGGAATGTTAGATTAGACCTATTCAATTTGGGCTGCAGAAATCTTTGCTGCCATCTAGGCATTATCTGGATTTCTGCAGCTCAGAATCGATAGCTGTATGTAAGATAAGGTATTTGGAACCAGAGAAGGGATTGCAGGTATAAAGCATTGTAGCAGGAGATGGGCACTGTGGCTGATGAGACTAGAGAATTGTGAGTTGCTAAGCATGGTAGATCTCCAAGATGGAATAACTTTCAGTCCAATAATCATCGCAACACAAAGACGTTCCCTTGGTTATATTTCCATGGTCCCAAACTCACCATAAATGGCTCTGGCACTGGGCTTGTGAACGTCACCAAATAAGCTGGGAGACAAAATAGAAAAGTCAGATGACAACCTAGCCCAAATTCCCTGCCTTCTCAAACTTTGCTAGGTTTCCAGGCTCCCTGAGAATCCCAGAGGCTTACTAGCCCTGTCCCTTGCAGTATTTCAACAAAATCCACAATTTATCCCCAAAAACAATGCTATAATTCAGGGGTCCCTAACTCCTGGGCGGAAGCCCACTACCGGGCCATGGTCAATTCGAAACTGGGCCGTGCGTGCGGCAGGCTGGCACACATACACACGCAGCTTAACTTGCTTGAGTGGCGGGCAGTTCCCTTCTCCTCTCCCCTGCCGGGCCACCAAGCTGTAAAGGTTGGGGACCCTTGCTATTATTAGTGCTACTTGATTTTATTTATTTATTTACTTATTTATTCATTCAATTTCTATAGCCGCCCAACTCAACCAAGTGACTCTGGGCAGCTTACAATTCTAAAATTCTAAAACAATTAAAACAATTTAAAAGACATTAAAACAATAGCATGTTGCTTAATCCTCAGTGGGCCCCAGGCAAGGTTACACCCATCCATCTGGATGGTTTTTACCACAACCAGTAGCCCTTAAGCCTTAATTTCAAACTTGCATTTGAATAATAGTCCCAATGATACACACCCTTTGTCAATGTGGAAAAGAGGAAGGAATAGTACTAGTAGCTGTGCCACTGGACTTGCCAAATTCTACTGGAATGAGAGCAGAGTACAATATTGACTCTTGGCACACTCTGATCTGAGTTAGTGGCCATTCCTTAAGTATTTATTATGATGATCAAAAGCTTTCCCTCCCAGCAAGATGGACAGGAAATGGCAGTGACTAAGCAAGGAGCAATGAAGTTGCTAATGAAGATTATCGGGATTGTTTTCAATCCTGCTAACATCTCAGCAGAAATGAGGGTTGCTTAAATTTCTAACAAGGAGAGCTCTCCTGGGTCCTTTAGAGGTCTCCTACAGCTTTGTATTACCTTAGAGAGGTGAGCACCTGAGAAGACATGCTCAGGTTCTGGGGAAAAGGGTGAAGAAGATCTTAATAAATCTTCCCCAACCTGGAGCTCTGCAGAGTTGGTGTACAGTGCTCGGTATACAGTGCTGCAGTTCCTATCAATCCCAAGCACACTGCTAGCTGGAGATGATGAGATTTATAACCCAAATATACCTAGAGATCACCAAGCTGAAGAAGGAAACAATGAAATCTATGAGCCATGTTCCCTAATTTCATCAGATTTTGGCTTCCAAAGCTTTCTAAAAACAGCAGTTTTCACTGCTTAAAAATTAAATAAAGGAGGGGAGAGATGCTGCCTAGGGAACAATTAGATAAGAAATGATATTACCCTTGGCTGCATAACAGGTCGAAAAAGAAACTGAGAAAAAAAACCTCCTTAACCTAAATGTTGTAAAAGAAGTGGGAATTTGTACTTTCGGACTTGTAATATTTTGCTAATGTAGCCTTACAATAAAGTAAAATTAGTTCATCTGGACATATTTTCTGTCTAGACTACCTGGGAAGGCTGACAGCTATTGTCTGGAGATTGAGTCATGGACTTCTTTTCCTTTTTTTTGGTTTGAAACATTTCTCTGCTTATTCAAGTAGCGTATTCAGTCTTCTTTTTTTTCAAACAATTTTTTATTGTTTTCAACATAAAAAAAAGCACATCACAAATACATCACAATTGAAACCCCCCCC
>NW_015390369.1:29097-30956 GCF_001527695.2 Protobothrops mucrosquamatus | reverse complement strand
CCACCACATGTGAAAAAAAGTTGCATCTTGTTGTCCACACCTCCAGCACTTGGATTCATAATTCTCATAAATGCGAGACATAGTTGCAGGATCCATGTGCCATCTATAAAACATCTTATAAAAATTCTCGCGTAGATTTTGTGCCTGCGTAAATTTCACATTTCTCACCCATATCAACTCCCAGGTATCCATAGATATTGGTACCAGGAGTGGGGTGCGTATTCAGTCTTCTTCTTAAGCTACCTGGATAAGCAGCAAAATGTTTCAAACAAACAAACAAACAAACAAACAAAAAAGCCCAGTTGCTATGACTCAACTTCCAAACATCTACCTGGATGACTGAGAATCTTCACCAACATACTGACAGCTATCTGACTATAGCAGAGCTCTCCAAACTTGGCAACTAAGACTTGTGGACTTCAACTTCCAGAATTCCCCAGCCAGCCAGAATTCCCCAGCCAGGCTGAGGAATTCTGGGAGTTGAAGTCCACAAGTCTTAAAGTTGCAAAGTTGGAAGATGCCTGGATTATAGGAACAATAGCCCTGCTGATGAAGTATCTGGTCCATCTAATTTTATCATAGCTGCTCTGAACCCCTAAAAAGGCAGTGCTATTTTAGCCAAGCGTGTTGCACAAATCCAACATAGTTAATTTCTGGTTCAGTGTTACCATGCCAACTCTAAAAATTGGATTAATTGGGGAAGGTCTGTGCTACAAACCAGTCGTACAGTTGCCAAGGTTGGAGAGCCCTGCTATAAACAATTCTCTTATCTATTCCAATGTGTGATAGTTCTCCAGATAGCATTTAGAAGTTTTTCCCCCAGATCCTGAATATTTACTAAACAAAAGTGTTTTATCACACTTCTTCTGGGGAATAGGGCACACACTGAGATCTTCTGTGATACTGAAAACCAAGGCTAGTTTTCACAGAGTGGATCTCACCAGCAGAAGTAACCAGAAAGAATCAGATACAGAATCAGATTCCATCACAGGGGTACCTCTTATCACACAATGCCTTGGACCAGGGGTAGGCAACCTTGGCTCTTTTATGACTCGTGGACTTCAACTCCCAGAATTCCTGAGCCAGCATGGCTCAGGAATTCTGGGAGTTGAAGTCCACAAGTCATAAAAGAGCCAAGGTTGCCTACCCCTGCCTTGGACAATGCTTGGTCTATCATTTGGGTAAAGTTGGCCCCAGAAATTTTGTCATTTATTTCTTTAGCCAAGCTGGTATTAAGATATACATTTTTTTTCTTACACACTTACCTTCCTGAGTCACTCATGATGTCAGCAACTTTATCTGAAATTCACACCACAGCCTTTTCACAAAGGAAGAGAAGAAAATCAGCAGTCTCTCCAAGCACAGGTGGCTTTTGTCTCACAGCTAAAAGAACAGCAGCCAATCCCTGATCTCCCACTGCAAGAACATTATGGTGTCAACATTCAGAATAAAACCAAACTCAAACCACAGTACCAAAAGTTCCAAATAAAAATTCAATAGATTTTTGCTTTTCGGGGATCATTTTCTGTTCAGTGCTATGTCCCCAATCTTTACCTGCCCAGTCCATTTCATCTGGACTGAAGTTGCCTAAATAATATTAATGGAAAATTCAATCTGGGAACTGCAAGATATAATAATAATAATAATAATAATAATAATAATAATAATAATAATAATAATAATAATAATAATAATAATAATAATAATAATAATAATAATAATAATAATAATAATAATAATAATAAAAAAGTTGGAAGGGACCTTGGAGGTCATCAAGTCCAACCCCCTGCTCAGGCAGGTAACCCTATACCATTTCGGACAAATGGCTGTCCAGTTTCTTCTTAAAAACTTCCAGTGTT
>NW_015390369.1:16629-28358 GCF_001527695.2 Protobothrops mucrosquamatus | reverse complement strand
CCAGAATCTTCCCAGGTATTGAGGTCAGGCTGATAGGTCTGTAATTTCCTGGATCCATTTTTTTCCTTTTTTGAAGATGGGAACTACATCAGCTCTTTTCCAGTCCTCTGGTAGTTCCCCAGTGCTCCAGGATCTTTGAAAAATATAGTTCAGTGGTTCTGAGATCACATCTGCCAGTTCCTTGAGAACCTTGGGGTGTGATCCATCTGGTCCTGGTGATTTGAACTCGTCTAGGCTGGACAGGAGCTCATTTACCATTTTCTTGCCTATCTTAACTTGTGTTTCTATTCTGTTTTTTATGGCACTATTTTTGATAGGTTGGTCTGTTTTTTCCCTTTGTGTAAAGACAGATGCGAAAAACGAGTTAAATAGTTCTACTTTCTCCCTGTTGCTTGTCACCTTCTTGCCACTTTCACCCACTAATGGACCAATCGTTTCCTTCACTTTTTTCTTGTTTTTTACATGTTGAAAGAAGCTTTTTTTTGTTATTTTTGACTTTGGTCGCAAGCCTTAGTTCATTTTGAGCCTTAGCTTTCCTCACTTCATCTTTGCAGGCTCAGGCTATTTGCTGATATTCTGACTTAGTTATGTGTCCCTCTTTCCACTTTCTATACTTGTCCTTGGTGAAGCACTTTGCATCGTAGCTTGGTCTAGTGGTTAAGGCACCAGGCTAGAAAGCAGGAGACTGTGAGTTCAAATCCCGCCTTAGCCATGAAAGCCGGCTAGGTAAATTTGGGGCAGTCCCTCTCTCTCTCAACCCAACCCACCTCACAGGGTTGTTATTGTGGGGAAAATAGGAGGAGGAAGGTGTGTTAGATATGTTCATGTCCTTGAGTTATTTGTAAAAATAATAAAGGGGAGATATAAATAAATGTAAATAAAACATAAATAAATCATTCTTCATATCTGAGGACTAACATGCTACATAAATTTAAATCCAAGACTTTTTCCCCTGGAAAACTCTGATTTCAGGTGCCCAGTCTGAGGAAAACAGGAAATGCCAGTGCCGAAAAGATATATTGTTCGTTTCCACTTTCTTTAATGTCTTCATTAACGGATCAGTTGTATTGATTTATGGGCTAGTTACATATCTACATGCTATTTTATGCTCCAAAAGGCTCAGGGTGCCTTATACGGCTTTCATTTTAATTTCACCACAGTTCTGGATGGTAGGTTAGGTTGAGAAATTGTACATGGCTTGACTTTACACAATTAATGAAATTCTGACCTTGTTTTTGGTCAGCTTTGGTCAAATGTAGCCTCGATTCACACAACAGGCCAATCCATAACATAATTTGCTTGGTTTCAAGTTGATGCATGTGGGAAGTTAGCCCAGAGAAGGAAATATTAAAAAGGCAGAAAGAAAGATATTGTTCACCAAAAGGATTTTTAAAAGCATTTTTTGAAAAGCAGAAACCAAACCTGGCCTCATCTCTCATGCCACAGGAACCAAACCTATCCTCAAAGCTCATGCCACAGGAACAGGAAACTATTCCAAGCAGGGCTGGAGGGGGTATAAAAGCCCTTCTACCCATGTGCTCTCTTTTTTTCTTCTCCTCTGCTCCTTCTTGCAAGGACCATCTTTCTTCTGCAATAAACTGTAACCTTCTTCCCAAAGCAGTCGCCATGTTTGCTTATTTATTCCTGGCTTGGATGAACCAGGATGAAGACTAATTTCTAACATGCATTTGACTGAAGCATTGTACTTTGTAAACAATAGTTCACAGTTGAATTTGTACAAACCTAGCTAATTGGTTGTTTGTTGTTCCCAAAAACATGATGAAACACACCCCATGGCTTAACATAACAGTTCATTTAGCAGTACTGCTGATGTGGGGCCTGGCCCAAAATTACTGTTGCCTAGGAAACACAGGAAAACAGATTACTTGAAATAGCCTTTGTTTGTCCCCAGAATAAAGTAACACTACTCTACTTTACTAACAGATAATTAATTCCTCATTGCTGGAATCCATTTTGTGACTTGAACCCTCTGAGTTTGTTGGTGTGCAGTTCCCATGAGGAGTAAACACTGGAGTCCAACACATTTAAAGCTCACCCATTTTGGAAATGCCACACATTAAACCAGTGTTTCCCAACTCCAGCAAGTTTAAAATATGGGACTTCAATTCCCAGAATCCTCTAGGCAGCATTTGTGGACCTCAACTCCCAGAATCCCCTGGCCAACATGTGGACTTCAACTCCCAAAATCTAGCAGCATGTTGGCTGGAAAATTCCAGAAATTGAAGTTTAGACATCTTAAATTTGCCAAGGTTGGAAAGCAGTGCCTTAAGCAACAGTAATAGTACTGAATAAAAAGCAGGCAATGATTTATTTTAAAAGCTCACTCTAAACTATTATTTGATTATTTGTACATTAACTGACAAAACCATTGTAGCCTGGTTCTACACCAACATGAAAAACTGTAAGCTACGCTTTAGAAACCAGAGTTGGCTGGGTTTGCATCAACAATACAAAACTATAAAACATGATTTCAAAATCACAGCTTGTTTTGCACCAACATGCAAAACTGTAAACCGTAGTGTAGAAATTAGAGTTGGTAGAGTTCACATAATCAGGCAGCCAAAACAAACAAATTGTACAAAGGCTTAACACAAAATAAAGTTGATCCATTAAGGAAAAATTTACCAGCATAACTTTTCAATGCATAAGTTACCTATGAGGATTTTAATCCATATCAGAGTATCTGGAAGGTATGTAACTAAGATCTGTTTCTCACCACACCCACTCTTAGTTTATCAGACCAACCCCTGTTGTCTTTTTGGGGAGAGGCTAGTAAAAACAGTCAGCTTGCTGCATGCATGTATTATCTATTTACTAGTGAGGAAGCCTGCAAAGGTATCAGTAGACCTTTGCAAATGTGTCTTTAATGGTGCCATTTAGCAATAAACTGTGAGTATTCTAACAACTAGCCACCATTCAGCAGTGGTGGTTCAATGGTTAGAACGCAGTACTGCAAGCTAATTCTGCTGACTGCCGACTGCCAGCAGTTCGATCCTCACAGGTTCAAGGTTGATTCAGCCTTCCGAGGTCGGTAAAATGAGGACCCAGGTTGTTGGGGGCAATAGGCTGATTCTGTAAACCACTTAGAGCGGGCTGTAAAGTACTGTGAAGCGGTATATAAGTCTAAGTGCTATTGCTATTTAAGACATGGTTAAAACAAGGTTTAATTAGATACGTTTGTTGTTATAGAAATGGCTAGTATATACTAAGTATGTAAAAGTAAAAGTTGAAGCTGTATTTTATCTGTGCTGAAAAAGTTGGAAGTTAATGGGTTTTTTCTTCTTTTTCCCCTCACACCACACTTCTCTTTTCCCCACTTTCCCCTTCCCCATTTCCCTTTTATATTTGTTTTCATTGTATTTTATATTACGATAATTTCAATAAAAACCATATGTATGTACGCAATGTGCTGCAAATAAGAAAACAATGCATCGGGCGTTTTTTGGAAGGGTGTGTACTTTTGTGTGCCTGCCTGTTAAAGAAAGGAAAATAACTTAGCACTGCTGCTTCCTAAGAATCTTGCAAATTGCCACACCTCTTCATGACACAGGGTAACAACTTTGTTTATTAAAGGTGGGTTGCCACTTTCTTCAATGGCTGACCAATGCCACCACTCCCTTGTTTTATACCACAAATGTTCTTTTGGGAAAGAGAAATTTGCACAAGGTGCTTTGGGCTAAAAGCCTGAAGTAAAGGCTTAAAATACTCTTTACTTGAGGCAAGGAGAGAAAAGGGAGCTGGACTGTCAGTTCTTTGCAAAATCTACATAAAAGATCCAGTCACAGATTTGTCCACACAGATCTAGCAACTATGACCAATAATTAATATAGAAGTGCTAGTGATGATGGGAAATGTTGATTTTTTTTCAGTTAGGTGATGTTTTGGGTTTCAGGTTCAGGGTGGAGAAGGGCCACTGCTTAACCATCTCCCCTTTCTTCTGCTAGCTATCCAAATGAGACGGATTTTAAAGAACAGCCAACCATCTTTCCTGTCCTTGAGCAGCCTTAGGAACAAATGTCCAAAGGTGGCTGTGGCGTACAGCTAGTCCTCAACTTAACAGCAGTTCATTTAGTGAGAGTTCAAAGGTACAACGGCACTGAAAAAAGTGACTTAGGACCGCTTTTCACACTTACGACAATTGCAGCATCCCCATGGTCACATGATCAAAATTCAGACGCTTGGCAACTCGTGTTTATGACATTGCAGTGTCCTGGGGTGATGGGATCATCTTTCGCGACTTTCTGACACCCAAAGTCAATGGGGAAGCCAGATTCACTTAACGATCGTGTCATTAACTTAACAACTGCAGTGATTCACTTAACAGCTGTGGCAAGAAAGGATGTAAAATGGGGCAAGATTCACTTAACAAATGTTTCACTTAGCAACATAAAGTTTGGGCTCAATTGTGGTCGTAAGTCAAGGGCTCCCTGTACTTCCAATGACATAGATGCTACATCTTTCTCTGGCATGCAAGGTAATAAAAAGCATAGAATGGTAATCCTTTGACCAAAGGAGGCTTGAATCATTGCTATACCATGGCTAGATATTGGTTATTAGGAGTTATGGATATTATGCCCAAAACCTATTCTTCATTTTGAACCTGCTCCTAATCCTAGGATGGTTGTAATGAACCCACAAAAGTAACAAAACCCCTTTGACCACACAGTGTGGACTTTCCCAACATCATTTACTGCAGTTTTGCTCTCCACATTTAGTTTTAGTTCCTATTACCAGTAGTCCTCTCACTTACAACCATTCTTTTAGTGACCATTCAAAGTTACAACGGCACTGAAGAAAGTGTCTTATGTCCATTTTTCACACTTACGACCATTGCAGCATCCTCATGGTCACATGATCATAATGTGAATGCGTACCAATTGGCATGTATTTATGACGGTTGCAGCGTCCCCGGGTCATGTGATCATTTTTCGCGAACTTCTGACAAAGTCAATGGGGAAGCCAGATTCACTTAACAACCGTATCACTAACTTAACAACTGCAGTGATTCACTTAACAGCTGTGGCAAGGAAGATTGTAAAATGAGTAAAAAGTCACTTAACAACTGTCTCACTTAGCAACAGAAATGTTGGGCTCAATTGTGGTCGTAAGTCAAGGACTATCTGTATCTTCCTTCAGAGAATTTAAGGCTACGGTGTGCATTTTGGTGTTACTCCCCAATCGTGTCTCTTAGCCTCTTTTCTCACTTTTAAAATGGACATCCTGCCTTTTGGCCAACATGGGTGCAAACAAAGCAGTACGCAGTGTGGGAACTCCAAGAACGCCCATTTATCAGGAGCACTTTTTTCTGTTCCTTGTTCAAACGCATAATGCCACGTGCACACACTTTCTCTGAGTTTTAAGGATCGGTCATTTTTCTATGTGCAAATTGTTGGTCTTGGTAGTGGGTTCAGTTCCAGCTCCAGGGTTTTAGAAATAATCTGTTCAAAAGGGCAGATAGGAGCAATACTATACCCTGTGGTGTGATTGTGACTGAATTATAACTTTCCGCAGCCTCAATCAAGAGAGGACATTAGGAGCTCCTGACCAGCTCAGTCCCCACCTTACACAATGAATTATCAGACTGCAACAATCACACTTCATTTCAACCTTTCTTTGAGTTCCTGGTTGCTCAACTTCAGAGTCAGCTTTTGATTAAGTTTCCATGATTCAAGTCCCCTTCTCAGGGAACGCAGAGTATTATCCTCTAATGTGGACTGGACAAACGGTGAACACAGAACCTTTTTTAGCTGAGGGGCCCTTGGTGCTCTCTGAGCTTGGCAGTTTCCTTGGAGATGTTTCATTACCCAAAAGATGTTACCTAGTTTGGGTAATGAAACATCTGCAAAAAAACCAACCAAGCTCAGAGAGTACCAAGGACGCCTCATTTCGACCCTAAGCTACAAATATTCTCCTTTTTCGGTAACTCTTCTAGCTATAATTGCTAACCACTGATAGCACTGTTCCCACAATTTTGCAGCAGAGGACATCCCAAAATCACACAGCACTTTTTTTTTTTTTTTTTTAAAAGACCCCTTTTCCCCAAAAAACACAGGGAAAAAGGGACATTCTGGCATATATATGATATGATCGTATGACTCCTGCCTTGAGCAAGGGGTTGGACTAGAAGACCTCCAAGGTCCCTTCCAGCCCCATGATTGTATGATTCTATATGGCCTCAGCCTTCCTCCTGCCTGCCTATCCCACCCTTATTTGGGTATCATTAGTCTCTCCATTATGGCTGGCAATCCTGCTAGATATATTAAGCGCTGCCCTTGGCTTCTGAAGCGATGTCCACTTCTGTTGAAATGTTGATGACTCTGATCAGTTTTCCTCAAATCTGATGCCCTCCAGAAAGATAGGCGATGTACTCAAATCTGCACTTTTCAACTACTTGGAAGCACAGAGTGAAGGAAAACTACTTTGATCTCAATTCAAAGCCCATATTCCAGAACTGCTCTTCTGTTATTCCCAGTTTCAATACTCAGAAAAATACCATCAAGGTCCCTGGAAGCGGTGGTGAGGTTCCTAACCACCTCACTCTGTTCCCCAAATCTCCCTTCACTATGAGAGATTCACAAAGAGGTCTTTTTGGTCGTACCCATCAGACCTATCCCAAGGAATTTATCTTGGACATCCCCAATATTATTGGAATCACTTACTGCGCAAAACTCTGGTCTTCTCAGCTCTTAGGTTCTGCTTCTATTATTTCTCCTAGGGACACAAAGCTAGGAACATCTGACTGGCATGTAGAAATTATGAACTACTTGTATGACTTGAGAGACTTACTGGTCCCTTTACGAGCAAACCTCCCAGCTGGGCCACACCCCTTGCATACCTGGACAGCTAGTAGAAGCTTGGTTGCTGAGGTGAATTACTTTACACTCTGGCATGGAAACCACTTGAAACACAACTTAAAATGCAGGAAGGGGTGGGCCTCTTCTAAATGGCAAATTTCCTACATGGATTAGCATACCACTTGAAAACAGATACTGTAGTGATCTCACAAGCAGAGATTCTGTGATATATAAATATATATATAAATACGTGCATGCTGTTAGGAAATTTCTTCTCAATTCCAGGTTGCTTCTCTCCTTGATTAGTTTCCATCCATTGTTTCTTATCTTGCCTCCTACAGATCACAACACACCTGTGTCAGAAGTAAAGTCTTCATCCTGGTTCATCCAAGCCGGGGATTAATAAGCAACATGGCGACTGCTTTGGGAAGATGGTTACAGTTTATTGAAGAAGCAGAAAGATGGTTCTTGCAGGAAAGAGCAGAGGAGAGAAGGGGTGAGCACATGGGCAAGGGGTTTTTATACCCCCTCTTGCCTTTTGTTTGGAATAGTTTCCTGTTCCTGTGGCATGAACTTTGAGGCTATTTCTGAGTGTTTTTCTAGGCCTTGATATCTGTGGTTTAATCCTATTATCATATCCTGCTTCCCTGGTGATGGGGCTAATGACTCCTAGAGTTTGGGTGGGGTATGCAGATTTTCTCTTTGTCTTCTTGAGTTCTCTGGCTCCAACTTTCTGATGGTTTTACATCTGCATTTGTATAGGGCTGGCTCTTGCTTGGGGCAGAGATTTGAGGCCAGAGAGATTTGGTTTCTGCTTTAAAAAAAATCCTTTTGAGGAAAAATATATTTTTCTGCCCTTTTAATATTTCCTTTTCTGGGGCTCTGACTTCCCACAATATCCCCCCTTTGTGCCTTAAGTGTGAGAATATCACACTTATTGGCACAACATTAAAATTGTTCTGGTCAGGGAGACTTGGTAGGCAAGCTTTTAAACTGTTAACCCCAAAAAAAAAAAAACGTTAATGGAGGCAGCAGAAAAAGATCCCTTCAGTGGCTCCCAAAAGGGGAGCTTGCAACCCATAAAGTTCTAAAAGTCAAGGCAAAAATTGTTAGTTGTAAAAGAAATTTATAGTGTCCAATATTCTGTGCCAATCATTTTCAAATGTTGGATGTCACTTTTAGCTTCCAGTCAGGTTTGCACATTCCTCTCAAAATTCTTCACAGCCATGGTTTTCCTTAGTACATTTATTTATTTTTATTTATTTATTAAATTTATATATCGCCCTATCTCCCTTACGGGACTCAGGGCGGTGAACAGGCGATACTAAAACCACAATAATAAATTAATTTCTATGCTAAAATCAAATTAAATGACCACTGGCTGCCCATTTTCAAAGGTTGTTTCCTGCCTTAGCTCTTAGTTCAGTGCATCCAGGTTTGTAATGCCCAATTGAGGTTAGCCAGTATGCCAGGCTATTAAATTTTTCTTAAATTGCACATAATGAGCTCTAGGAATCCCAAACTGAGTCCACCAGTGCAAGATATTCAGGGCTGAGGTTTGGAGATCTGTTTCCTGTCGCTTCCTTAGTCAGGGCATATGAATTGCAAATCACCTGAGGGGGCCTGGTTCCCTCCCCCTTGGAATTTGTTGGAAGTTGTTCCTACAAAGCTTTGGTGCAATAGAGCAAAAATCAGCCTGGGGAACTTTACTAAAGGTAGGTGAAAGAGACTCAATGTGATTCTGAATGGTGTGTTTGTGTGTATATGTGCAGCTACTTTTGCAAAATAGGCAATACAAACATTCTGGATAAATTTTCCCTCCCACCAGATAGAAGTCCAAGGTGTTCAGTACTTGCTGTGCCAACTATTCCCAAATGCCATCTCTCCATGAATACATTCAACTGGCTTGTTACAATACAAATGGGGCAGAAAGAAAACTTTACAATGAGTTTCCACCCTTCCCCCCATAGTCTTTCTAATTTTCTCTTCTGAGGCTTCACATGGCACCAGTGGCTCCAGGATTTCTTCCTTCTGCAGCTCTCACAGGCATCTGGGGAAATGGTAGGACTTGGGAAAATGTTCCACTCAGGTTGCATGGTGGCTTTTTAGTGGATGGCTGGATTCAAAACCCAATTCCATGGCTCAAATGGATGGAGGCTGCATCTGGGTCTGTGTGTCCTGCTTCCAAAGGTTATGGAGGGATCATTTACGCAGGGCTGAAAGACATGAGAATAAGATTCTGCCCCCCCCCCTTTCTGGGTGGACTCTCCCAGGAGAGGCAGACAAAAGATATGGAGAACAAAGGACAAGAAAAAGAGAAGTACATGAGGGAAGGGGGGGTAGCTTGCAGGCAGTTTGAAAAGGCATCAATATTGCAGTGGTCAAAGAAACAGGCAAACAAAATCTGCCTTTAACATTTATTCTAAAATAGACCACATTGTTTTAGAGATTGAGAAATGTTTATATATTTCAGAAAAGCTTCATAGTAGTTTCACCAATTAGTGATAGGATAAGAAAAGTAACTTAAGAAAATTATTTCCCCACACAAGCAGACTTGAGCTTCAAAAGGCTCTTGTAGCTAGACACACATTTTTCAGGAAAAGGATAGACAGATAAAGCCCATTTAGAGCACAAACTCATTTACAACACATTGCAGAATGATTTTCCAGAGCTTGGGGCAGGACCCAGAAGGCAGGACACCCCCCTCCTCACCCCAAAGAGAAAATACCTTGGCAAATTCAGGAAGAACCCAATACAAACTAGTGTGACTCAGTGGCAGCCTGAGGCTAAATAAACACTTAACACACACTGGCTATAAGGAATGCAGAACTGGCTAACAGCCATTAGGATTGACAGGATTAGAATAGAAGCACCAAAAGGCAGACAACAATGAAATGATTAACACCAGATCCCCCCTGGGAACAAAAATTAACACCTTTTAGACAGAATTAAGAAGGAAATTAACCCAACAACAGACACTGACCAACAAATCAGAAAAGACAAATTTAAACTCACCAATCAGGAATGACAATTTTGGAAACCATGAAAGGGTATAAGAACTCAACTAAGGTATGTAGGAAGCACATGACAATAGTAATGGGGGATTTTAATTACTCTGACATCAACTGGGAGACAAACTCTGCACCAAGTGGAAGATCAAACAGATTCCTAACAAAACTTGCAGACAACTTTGTTTCCCAAAAGTAGAGAAGGGAACTAGGGGATTAGCCATTTTGGATCTAATTCTCACTAACAAAGACAAAGTGATAGAAGGTGTTGAAGCCACAGGAACCTTGGGGGGGGAGTGATCATGCAATATTGGAATTCAACATTATGGGAGCACAAGCAATAGAACACAGTCAAACTAGAGTCTTGGACTTTAAGAGAGCTAATTTCAATAAACTTAGAGAGGGCTTGGGAGGGATTCCATGGATGAGAATCCTCAAGGGGAAAAAAAACTCAAGAAGCTTAGGAATTTTTTTTAAAAAAAAACATAACCCAGTCTAGCACAATACCAACAAAGAAGAAAAATAATAGCTCTCACAAGAAACCAGCATGGCTGCATAAAGAACTCTCTGATAAATTGAAAGATAAGAGGGACAAGTATAAAAAGTGGAAAGAGCACATAACTAAAGCAGAATATTAGCAAATAGTCTGAGTCTGCAAAGATGAGGTGAAGAAAGCTAAGGCTCAAAATAAACTAAGGCTTGTGACCAAAGTCAAAAATAATAAAAAAAGCAAACAGTCCAACTTATCAAAAACAGTACCATTTAAAAAAAAAGATTAGAAACACAAGTTAAGATAGGCAAGAAAAATGGTAAGTGAGCACCTATCCACCCTAGACAAGTTCAAATCACCAGGACCAGATGGATTACTGTACACCCCGGTTCTCAAGGAACTGGCAGATGTGATCTCAGAACCACTGAACTATATTTTTCAAAGATCCTGGAGCACTAGGGAACTACCAGAGGACTGGAAAAGAGCTGATGTAGTTCCCCTCTGATGAGAGCTGGACACCCCCTCCTCACCCCAGCGAGGGAATAGCCAGGCAAACACACCTGATTCAGCAGCAGCCTGAGGCTAGGTGGCAAATACTTAACACACACTAAATGGAGAACTGGCTAGCAGCAATTAGGATTAACGAACACACAACAATAAAGCCATTAAACACCTTTCAGGCAGGATTAGGAAGGAAATTTGCCCAACAAAAGTCACTGACCAGCAAATCAGAAAGGACAGATTCAAACTCACCAATCAGAAATGACAAGTTTTGGAAACCACGAAAGGGTATAAAAACTCATGTTTAAAGACCATTCTGTCTAGCTAGCCAGGGATTCAAGCTGAATTGTCACTCGATTTTGATCCTCGAGATTAAACCTCTCTTTCCGGTAGCTGGCTTCACGATCTATTTCTTCCGCGCTGTGCCGTCAAGGAGAATCCCGGCTGGGAGAACCGAAAGGGGAAATTCCTCCCAACAATTATCTGGCGACCAACGAAGGGACTCCCAGCTCACCCAGCCACCGGACCGGGCCCGGAAGAGCCACCACCCAGCCGGCAGTGGACACCTTGTTCCGCGGGGAAGCCTCCATGGACCCTGCCCGGTCGGCAATGGGTATTAAAGGGAGGGGGTTTTTTTGTTTTTTTTTATTAAAAGTTTTATAAAAATTACAATATAAACCCCCACACCCACCCCAAAGCCCCCCTCCCTCTCCCCTACTTCCCAGAGCTGAACACAGGGTTACAAATATAATAATCATAATCTAACTAACATTAACCAACTATTTAAATAACCAAGTCCATAACGCGCTTTAACTCCCTTTTAACATAAATTTAAACAAATTAAAATTAAACACAATAATAAACAAATTAACAACCTAATTGTTAAACAATACAATACTAATACTAAAAATAATA
>NW_015390369.1:6647-16016 GCF_001527695.2 Protobothrops mucrosquamatus | reverse complement strand
AAGAGAAACTTTGGTAGAACATTCATTTTAACAGCTGCAATTCTCCCCAACAAAGACAATTGTAATTTTTTCCAATTATTTAAATCCTTTTGTATTTTTAACCATAATTGCTCATAATTATTCTTATACAATTTTACATTAGAAGTTGTAATATATACTCCCAGATATTTAACCTTTTTCACTATTTCAAAACCTGTCAATTTAACTAACATTTCATTTTCCTTCACAGTCATATTTTTAGATAGTATTTTAGTCTTATTGTTATTTACCTTAAAACCAGAAACATTCCCATACTGTGTTATGATTTCCATCAAATCTATAACCGATTGAATCGGTTGGGATAATGTCACAACCAAGTCATCCGCAAAGGCTCTCAACCTATAATCATTCTGTTTTATTTTTATTCCCTTTATTATAGTTGATTCACGAATTTTGATCAGTAAAATGTCCAGTGTTAAAACAAACAATAATGGCAATAATGGGCATCCCTGTCTTGTACCTTTTTCAATTTTAAATTCCTCTGTTAAACCCCCATTAATTATAATTTGTGCCATTTGTTGTTGATATATGGCCCTAAGACAGTGGTTCTCAACCTTTTTAATGCCGCGACCCCAACCGGTAGTACGTTGAGGACTAAACCAGTCGTAAGTCGAGGACTAAACCGGTCGTAAGTCGAGGACTACCCAACCGGTCGTAAGTCGAGGACTTTCCCTGCCCGGGAGTGCCACGCATGCGTGGTTCCGCTCCCTGCGCCGGCCGAGGTGTAGCTGGCAAGCGGCAGAGACGGAGCAGGCCGCCCACCAGCTGGCCCAGCCCAAGGGAGGTAAGGCACCCGCTGGAAAAGGGGGAAAAAAATGGTGGACAAAAAAAATGGCGGACAGCCTTGCTTGGCGACCCCCGTGAAATGGTCGATCGACCCCAAATGGGGTCCCGACCCACAGGTTGAGAACCACTGCCTAAGAGAACATAAAAATTTATCCCCAAAATTCATTTTATCAACAACTTTCAACAAAAATTGCCAATTCAACTGATCAAAAGCTTTTTCAGCATCTAAAAATATCAGAGCTGCAGGGACTTGGTTGTTCTTATCTAAATATTCAATTAAATTGATAATGTGTCTTGCATTATATTTCATATATCTTCCAGTTATAAAGGGAGTTTTTGAGTCTTATGCTCGGACAGCTACCTGGAAAGAGGGTAAGTGCCACCAAATTAAGCTTATTAAGCTAAAGGGTCTGGGGAATGAAAGGAAGAGTGCATGAGTGTGTGTATGGGGCACCCTCCTCTGAGAGCCAGCTGGAGCTCACCCCCTCTGTATGCCCTCTAGCCGCACCCCGACCTGCTGCTAGTTCCACTGGAGCCCTGACCGGTGGGATTCGGGAAAGCAAGGGGGGGCATCGGAGCGTGAGACCTTCTGGTGAAAGAGGAGAGCCGAGTGGGCAGAGAAAGAGGGAAAGGATTCCATTTTGGGTAAACCAGGACCCCTTCCGCCAGCAAACATTTAAGCAATAGCCCTAATTTAGAGCGGTCCACTTACCTCTGAGAGCAAGCAGAGGTCCGCAGCGGATGTTAGAGGTCCGCAAAACAGTAGCGGCGAAGCCGGCCGGTGGAAGAGTAACCCGTACCTTCTGAGGGGAAACCAGAAGTGTCTCTACAGACCCCTTTTTGGTCTGAAAATGTGGCGGATCCCTCCAGGAGCCCACGTACTCTGAGAGGGATCCAGAGTGCTCTGTGAGTCCCCTTTTTGGACTCACAAAACCGTGATGGTAGGAGGAAGCCTCACAAGGAGGCTTCCGGTGTATAGAGCCCGCTAGTGAAAGAGGAAAACCCCCGTTATAAGAGTAAGAAGAAGCATGGGAGGTTCAAGTTCGAGGGCTGAGATAGGTTCCCCAGCTGAGAGCTTGCTTGAAGCCTGGGACAGGAATCAGCTACCTGTCCAGGCCGGGATGAAAAAGAAACGGTTAAAAGAATTATGCAAAAAATGGGCTTTGCTTAAAGATGAGTGCGGGAGACAGATTTGGCCCGAAGGTGGCACTTTTGAACTAAAAACACTGAAAGCACTTAGATCAAGGATAGAACCGACCCAATTGCCCTACTGGTACTGCTGGGCTGAACTGTCTAGACAGAAAAACCCGATCCAAGTCGACTTAAAACCCCAGCCCCCTCTAGATAATCCTGAACCAACCTTCATGACCCCCTTATTGAGCAGGCCCATACCCGGGCGACCGAGGGGCCAGACCGGACACATTCTAACCCACACCCCCTTCTCCCCATCTGACTTGGTCATTTGGAAGAAGGACACTCCCTCCTTCCGAGCGGACCCCCAGTCGGTCATAGAAACCATAAAATCTATTGTGGATACCCACAATCCGTCTTGGGCAGACATGACCCAACTGCTACATGTGTTTTTAACCAAGGACGAACTGATGAAACTTTTTGAAAAAACGGAAGAGATAGCCAGGCGCCCCACAATAAACGCGCCTGGGCAAGTGACCCCAGCTAGGGTTGCCTGGCCTCTCAAACGCCCAGACTGGGATTATAATAATCAGAACCATTGGGATGACTATACAAGGGCAAAAATTAATTTAATGAAAGCCCTCCAGGAAATAGGGAAAAAGCCCCTCAATTGGACTGATTTCCAAAAGACAATGCAGAGGGACAAGGAAACCCCAGATGCCTTCTGGGTCCATCTCTTGGAAGCCGGAACCACGTTCGCTCATTTAGACATAGGTTGCCAAAAAGACAAAAGCATTTTGGCCACCGCTTTTGTTAATCAATCCGCGAACGATATCCAGGGGCATTTCCATAAAATAGTCTCTAACTGGTCGACCTTAGACATCTCAGAATTGCGCAGGATTGCAAACTTTGTATTTGACCAAAGGGAAAAATTGGCAGAGGAAGAAAAGGAAAGGAAGGAAGCAGAACGAGAGAGAGAGAGAGAGAGAGAGAGAGAGAGAGAGAGAGAGAGAGAGAGAGAGAGAGAGAGAGAGAGAGAGAGAGAGAGAGAGAGAGAGAGAGAGAGAGAGAGAGAGAGAGAGAGAGAGAGAGAGAGAGAGAGAGAGAGAGAGAGAAAAGGCGCAGAACGGAAAGGAGGGAGGACCTGCAAGCTTTTGCAATGATAAGTAGGGATAATCAGAGAAGGCACTACAGACCAACTCCAGGAAGAATAAAGACATGCCGGCAATGCGAGCTGGAAGGAAAAACTTCCTGCTGGCATTGCTTCCGATGTGGGGAAGAGGGACATACCAGTAGACAGTGCAGGGGGGGTCAGAACAGGGAGACCTGGAATCAACATCGCCAACCAAGACCCCCCTTCCCAAGAGGAACCATCCGTCATCAGAATGAAGATAGGGATCTAAATCTGCCCTGATGGGAGCGACAAGAGCATGACCTATCTTGACTAGAAAGCGATTATAAGCCCACATTTCATGGGCTGGCTATTCCCTTAAAGGACAGCCCCGACGGAGAACCCCTGTTAACCATAACTATAGGGGGAAAGGCGTATGAATGTCTCATTGACACCGGAGCCACCTCCTCCCTTATCACTACAGCACCCTTTAAAGATTCAATAGTGCCTGGGGCCAAGGATAATGTAATGGGGGTGGGTGGAAAACTCATCCCGGTCGAATTTACGAACAACTTAAAGGTGGAGGTCGGCCCGTTCTCCTTGGAACACCCATTTACTGTTTGCCCCCAATCCCCCCTGTCTCTCCTGGGTAGGGATTTGCTTTGTAAACTAGGGGCCACCATCAAATGCACTACAGAAGGGCTCCATTTAGACATCCCAGTTAAACGGGCACATTTTACTATGGTATGCTCAACTGAAAAGGAGGTCCAGCTGCCTATAGACCTCAGAGGCTTACTGGCCTCTCTATGGGGATGGGATCCTACCGAAGTAGGACTGCTGAAAACAGCTACCCCGGTCACAATCCAAGTAAAAGCAGGACCACCACCATGCATCCCCCAGTACAAAATACAGCCGGAAGCGATAAAGCTGATTCAAAACCTAATAACAGCATACCTAAAGCAAGGGGTACTGCGTAAATGCACCTCCCCTTGCAACACCCCAATCTTTCCAGTTTGAAAGCCCAAATTAGACAACAAAGGGAACCCCATTTATCGCTTCGTACATGATATGAGAGCTGTGAACAGTCACGTGGTACCAAGGGCACCAATAGTACCGAACCCGGCTACCATAATCACCGAAGTGCCGGCATCAGCTACCCATTTTACAGTAATTGATCTCTGCGCAGCCTTCTTTAGTATTCCTGTGGACCCGGCATCACAATACCTCTTTGCCTTCACGTGGGAAAAGCAACAATACGCCTGGACTCGACTGCCACAAGGCTACACAGAGTCCCTCACTCTATTTTCGCAAATATTAAAGGGAGACCTTGCTTCCATTCTCCTACCGTGCAAATCCACTCTAATCCAATATGTGGATGATCTATTACTAGCTTCTGAGACGGAGGAAGATTGCAGGGCAGATACCTACCACTTATTGAAATGTTTAGGAGAAAGGGGGCATAAAGCATCCCCTTTTAAGCTACAATACCTTAAAAAGGAGGTGTCTTACTTAGGGTATATTATTGACCCAGGAATTAGGAAGTTAGCACCTGGGAGGGTCGAGACCATCCTAAGAATGAAACATCCGCAGACGAAACGCCAGGTCCGCGCCCTATTAGGGGTCTTGGGATTTTGCCGCCCGTGGATTCCGGCGTTCGGGGAATTAGTGAAACCCTTAGTCCAATTAACTGCAAAGGATCAACCAGATCCTATCGAATGGACGAAGGAATTGGTGAATACCCACAAAAAGATAAAGCAAACCCTGGCCTCAGCCCCAGTTCTGGGTCTCCCTAATTATGAAAAGCTCTTTTTTCTTTTTGTCCATGAACACAAAGGTGTGGGTTCAGGGGTGTTGGCGCAGAGATTTGGTCCATCACTCAGACTGGTAGCCTATTATTCAGTCCAATTAGATCTGGTAGCTAGGGGAGCCGTTCCGTGCCTAAGAGCCGTGGCTGCTACCGTAGAACTGGTTAAACGATCAAAGGACCTGGTTTTGGGATACCCCCTCATTTTAAGAGTTCCCCACGATGTGTTTGCGATACTTTTAAAGTCGCAAACTCAGGCATTCACCCATCAGCGCCTGGCCCAATACGAAACAGAACTATTCACAGCAGAACACATTACCTTTGAACGACGCAACACGCTCAACCCAGCAACATTGTTGCCCATTAATCCAACAGATGAAGTATTACATGACTGCTTACACCTGGTCCAAGACGCTGAACTACCGCATCCCGACTTAACAGATGTTCCCCTTCCGAACACAGACCTAGAATTGTTTACTGACGGCTCCTCCTACCTTCTTGATGGGACCCGTGTAACAGGAGATGCAGTTGTCTCTCTCCATGAGTCAATCTGGGCTTCCCCCTTGCCCCCTCGCTACAGCGCTCAAGCTGCCGAGCTTGTTGCGAAATAGCCGAGAACCGGTCTGCCAATATATATACGGATTCTAGGTACACTTTTGGAGTCTGCCATGCGACCGGTGCTCTCTGGAAACAAAGGGTTTTTTTAACATCCAATGGCCAGCTGATTGCTCATGCGAACCTCATATCTGACCTACTGAGAGCTATCCGACTACCCTCATCCCTAGCAGTCATCCATTGTAGAGCCCACCAAAAGGATGATTCTAAGGCCACAAAAGGAAACCAATTTGCTGACGTAACAGCTAAGTGGGCTGCCAGTCAACCCCTGAGGGCGTCCACCACTCTCCCTACATTACAATTGGGACCAACAGTACAATACCAGGATCTGTTAGAACCAGGAGAGATAAAAACATGGGAGGAGAAATGCGAGGCAATATATAGAGAAGGATTTTGGTGGGTCCCGGACGGGAGACCCATAGCCCCCAGATGTCTGCTATGGTTAATCTGTCAGCAGTTGCACTCTAAAGGACACTGTGGGACTCAGGCAATAGTAGATGCCATAAGGAGAGTGTGGTATGCCCCAGGGGTTTACAGTGAGGCCACTCGGACAGCCAAGACATGTCAAATATGCCAAGCAAACAATGCTTCCTCAAGAAAGGCGACACATGCAGGGGGGCGACCATGGGCCCAACGCCCCTTTGAAAAACTCCAGTTAGATTACATTCAGCTCCCTAGGAACAATGGATACCAATACGTGCTAGTCTGCAGAGAGCAGCTCACCCACTGGGTGGAGGCATACCCATGCCGCCATGCCACGGCCTTGGAAACCGCAAAGCACCTATTAAAGGAACTGGTACCCAGGTTTGGAGTCCCAAGTGTTTTAGACATGGACAGGGGCACACATTTTGTGTCACAGGTAATCACACATGTCCTCCAAGCATTGGGCATTAAACAAGACCTACACACACCGGGACACCCCAGTTCCTCGGGGGGGGGGGTAGAGAGACAGAATAGAGAATTAAAAACTCTCCTGGGGAAACTCTGCCAGGAGACCCGCCTGCCCTGGCCCCAAGCACTACCCATAGCCTTGTTCCACCTTAGAACCTGGCCAAGGCGAGACATAGGTATCTCCCCCTTCGAATTATTGTTCGGTCGACCACCTGACACACTCAAAGGCCTCGACCCGCAATCCCTCTGTTTAGAAAAGGGGGAGGGGACTTCCGGTTTGAATCCTGGCGCCGATGGTGGCTTTTCTCCGAGCCGCCCACCCCGAGGACGCGTAAAAGCCGCAGGAGCAGCGCCAAACAGCTGCTCCGCGGCTCGGAATCCCCTTCCCCGGGCAAAGGGGAGGGGGGAGCTTCCCTGATAGGGGTAGAACTCCCGAGCTCTCACAGTTTTACAGCTGTGGGGGTGAAGGTGAGTTCCCCCGGAGTCAGGGACTTCTCCGTGCTTCGGGCTGCCTCCGTTCCGGTGAACAAAGCCAGACGCGGATTCAACCTCTGCTTATGGGAGATCGTGAGTAAATTTTTGTGAGCAGACAGAGTGATCCAGGTGCTTGGGAGCTGGAAGGATTTGAGCCTTTAGCTCTGAGGTTAATAACTCTTCTCCATTGATATTTTAAGTTTAAGAAGAAAGGAAAAAAAATGGCCACAGAAGGGCATTTTGCTCTTTGACAGAGACTTTCACTTTCTGGGGACTTTCAATTCTGCTTTCACTTTCTGCTGGACTACTATTGTATCAGATCTGCTTGTATTGTTGGTGGGCAAGCCATTTGCTTCTGCTTCTGGTGGCAGTTTCTACAAAATTTTATTGGACATTATATTATATAAATAAAATTAGAGGAGAAGAGAAGAGAAAGTAAAATGGCTTCAAAGTGTGGGGGAACTTTTCCTCCTCAGAAAAGCTCGAGCTCTTCCCCAGCTGTACAAACATCACAGCAGACAAAACCTACTCCCCCACCCTCTCCTCCAATGCCAGCCTTAACATTGAAAGATTTACAAGATGCCTTAAAGGACACTGCTAAACAGATTAGATGTGAAATGGATGAGCTGTTTGAAAAGAAACTTGAGGAGAAACTTGAGTAGAAACTTGAAGAAAAAAATGTTGAGTTGAGAGATGATATAGTGTTTGCATTGCAAGGTTTGGCTGGCCATGTAGATCGCATTGTAAGGCGGGTGGAAGAAGTGGAGGAACATGTTGAAGTCTTGGAAATCAGACTGGGGAAAGTGGAAGAGACTACTGATATAAATCAGAATGAGATTCTTATGTCACAATTTAGAGAAATGGAACATGCGTTGAGAATAAGAGGACTGAGGGAAAATGTCCAAGAAAAATTGGAGGAGGAAATTGCAGCAGAATTGGCCTTGGTTCTGTCCTGCCAACCTGAAGAAATCATGAGAGAAATGGAAATTTTTTTTAGAGTTAACTCATGGGTGGCGAGACAGAGAAACCTTCCAAGAGATGTTGTTGTTTACTTTTCAAGAAAATCAATCCCCAATTAAATTATTCAAGCTTTTTACAAACAGAGATTTCAAATTTTAGGACAAGACGTGATAATCTTAAAAGAAATACCACCCAAGATACTTAGAAGAAGAAAGGATTTTGCTTTTTTGGCTGAAGAACTGAAAGTGAGACAAATACAATTCAGATGGGATATACCAGCTGGTATAATGGTTAATTATATGGGCGTACGTTATCGGCTTAATACGGTGGCAAAAGCAAAAGATTTTTACAGCTCAATTTTGAAAGCAGGTCCATCAGTGTCTCCACAAGGTATTAGGAAGGAAAGAATTCCAGAAGATAAAGACACTCAAGGAGCTACATCATCACCAAGCGTTACTAATTTACAAGATCAAGTTCAAGCTGAGTTACAACTTTTGGAAATTAAAGATGATCCAAAATCACAGAGATTGACCCGTGCAGCTCACAGACGTAAAGAAAGAGAGCAACGAAAAGTGGATGCGGTACCCATAGCGCAGCAAGTAACTTCAGAGCCAGTGGGAGGAGCGAGACCGAAGAAATCAGTGACGGCTGATTTGCAAGGGTCGTTCCTGAGGCTCTCTGCCACTAAAGATGGCAAGGTTCCTGACATGGAATGTTAATGGCTTGAATTCACCGCAGAAAAGAAAAAAGGTATTTTATTATTTGAAGCAACATAAAAATCATGTTGTTTGCTTGCAAGAGACTCATATTACAGCAAAAGATCAAAAGCATTTGATTAATTCACGGTTGGGAATACATTTTATTGCACCTGAGCCTCAGAAAAAAGGTGGAGTAGTTATTTATGTTAAGAAGGAGTTTTTGCCTAAATTGATTGAGTCTGATCCAGAAGGAAGATATGTTTTTATTGAAATGCTTTTGAATGGGAAGAAATGTCTCATCATTGGATTATATGCTCCAAATCAACAGCAGAAACAGTCTTATAAATTGATACATCGGAAACTAAATCAAATGGATTATAAATCAGTTATTATGATGGGAGACTGGAACGGTGTCTTAGATCCAAGAAAAGTTCCTGTAAAGCTTTTAATTCAACATTGCCCAAAGCTTTTTTTGATTTGAAGGAGGAACTGGAACTAGAGGACATATGGAGGGAACGGAATATGGATGAGAAAGACTACACCTTTTTTTGGATAGGCACCAATCCTACTCGAGAATTGACTTTTTTTTTATAACTAATGACTTTCTTTCCAGGGTGAAGAATGTTAAGATCTTTCCTAGGACATTGTCTGATCATAGTCTGGTGTGGATGGAATTATTTGGTGAAGAAGGAAAGAGAAGAACTTGGAGATTGAATGAAAATTTATTTAGATATGATATAAATGTGCAGAAGTGTAAGGATCAATTGAAAGAATTTTTTTTGTTAAATATGCATAAAGGTACTCCGATTTCAATAGTCTGGGATGCTAGCAAAGCCTATATGAGAGGTATTTTGATTTCT
>NW_015390369.1:4796-6380 GCF_001527695.2 Protobothrops mucrosquamatus | reverse complement strand
GCAGTTTATTATAAGATATTAATTGAAGAAATGATAGAACCATTACAGGAACTGTTTAATAGTATATTGCTGGGCAAAGAGGTACCTCCTACTTGGAGGACTGCTTTTATAGCTTTAATACCAAAGGAGGGTCAGGATTTGACGCAACCCAAGAATTATAGACCTATATCTTTATTGAATATAGATTACAAGATTTTTTTCAAAAGTATTGGCAAATAGATTAATGCAAGTGTTGTGCCAAATGATTCATAGTGACCAATCTGGATTTATAACTGGAAGATACATGAATTATAATGTAAGACAGATTATTAATCTAATTGAGTATTTGGATATGAATAACCAAATTCCGGCTGCTTTTATATTTTTAGATGCTGAAAAAGCATTTGATCAATTAGACTGGGTTTTTTTGTTTCAGGTTATTGATAGAATGAATTTTGGGGAAAAAATTTTTTCTGCTCTTAAGGCCATTTATCAACAGCAATCAGCACAGATTATAGTTAATGGGGGGGTAACAGAAGCATTTAAAATTGAAAAAGGAACTAGACAAGGATGTCCTTTACCCCCATTGTTATTTGTGTTAACAATGGAGATTTTGTTAATTAAAATCCGTGAGTCTTCTGTAATAAAAGGAATTAAGGTTAACAAGATTGATTATAGATTAAGAGCTTTTGCAGATGACCTAGTGTTAACATTAACTCAGCCGATAGATTTGGTAACTGATGTGGTTGAAATTATTGCACAATATGGGAAAGTTTCTGGTTTTAAGGTTAACTGTAATAAGACTAAGATATTACCGAAAAATATGTCTAAGGATGATAAAGATACGTTAGTTACACTTACAGGTTTTGAAATGGTTAAAAAGATAAAATATTTGGGGGTTTATATTGCAGCTTCCAATGCAAAATTGTATAAGAATAATTATGAAGCCTTATGGGCTAAGGTACAAAAGGATTTAAATGATTGGAAAAAATTGCAATTATCTTTGTTGGGAAGAATTTCAGCTATAAAAATGAATGTTCTTCCTAAATTTCTTTTCTTGTTTCAAATGATTCCTATTTTAAAAAAAGATGCCAATTTGGAGGGATGGCAAAAGGGTATTAACAAGTTTATCTGGGCGGGCAAGAAGCCAAGAGTTAGGTTTAAGATTATGCAGGATATAAGAGAACGAGGAGGACTTAAAGTCCCCAACTTAAAACTATATTATGATGCGGTGGTTTTGACATGGATTAGTGACTGGTTAAACTTGACAAACAGAAACATACTTTCTCTTGAAGGATGGGATCTGTTATTTGGTTGGCAGGCATATTTAGGTTTAGGTTTAGGTTTTAGGTTTTATTAAATTTATACCCCGCCCTTCTCCTAGCGGACTCAGGGCGGCTTACAGAAAGTTAAAAAACAGACAAACCATACAAAATACTAAGTTTAAAATACAATTAAAATGAAATATTGATTTTTTTGCCGTTTCTTTTTAAAATTATGTTAAAAACCAAATTAAAATCAAATTAAAATCAAATTAAAATATCCCTTAGGCCAGTCCCGCTAGCTGGAATAGCCATGTCTTGAGGGCGCGGCGGAAGGAGGGGA
>NW_015390369.1:0-1522 GCF_001527695.2 Protobothrops mucrosquamatus | reverse complement strand
GGGGGCCTTGTTTACCACGGACCTGGCATTGCATAACATCAGCCGGTGATCCCGGGCCCGAGGATCTAAGATCCCTGGAGGCCGAGTGGAGTCCTGAGGACCGGAGCACCCACAAGCTTGTAAACAGCGTGTGCGTGCTCCCAAAACCCGATATGGTCCTCTGCTCCCGCCATATCTGCCCCTCCCACTGACCGTACTGCCACACGCCCAAGTTCTCCAGCTGCTACAACCTCACCAACACCGAACTGGCCTGCAACAGCACCACGGTCATCACCTTTTCATACGGCTATATGAAACTTCCTCCCGGATGGTTTCTGCTGTGTGGCCTAAAAGCTTATTCCTACCTGCCAGCAAACTCCACAGGGGGCCCTTTTGAGGAAAAATATATTTTTCTGCCCTTTTAATATTGCCGTCTCTGGGGCTCTGACTTCCCACACCTGAAAATGCAGTCACGGTGTGTGGTGGATTTTTTAATACATCCCATGGAGTTTGTGAAACAGGAAGCCATCACTTCAAATACAGAGTCCCATACTTTCTATTAAATGATGGGATGACTAACAAAGGACAAAAGAACAGATCTTTTAGGTTCTTCCTCTGCAATAAAGATGAATTGGTGTACCCAGCAGACATAAATTAGCTTTCCTCACTCAGGCCACGCAGAAAGGTAGGCTTTCTTTAGAGCTGTTGGCATAGTTTTCTTCTTCCAGGCTGCTGTTGAAACTTTTCATTAAAACAAATGGCCTCCAGTCTTGGTTCCCATGAAAGTTCTTTTATAGCTTCCTTAAAAATAATTAAAAGGGTAGCGTATTTGGGAAAAAACAAACCTGGTTGTGTCAATGAGATTTTTAATGATCTTTCTGCCTTCTTTTATAACATGCAATAGACACTGATGCCAGACAAGCAAGTTGTTATGAGAAATGATGAGATGAACTTTGTATCTTATGGTCATGAGGTTCTAAGGCAGCGGTTCTCAACCTATGGGTCGTGACCCCATTTGGGGTCGATCGACCATTTCACGGGGGTCGCCAAGCAAGGCTGTCCGCCATTTTTTTCCCCTTTTCCGGCGGGTGCCTTATGTTGTGGCTCCGTCTTGTGAGCCACTCTTATCGGAGGAAGAAGGCTCCGAACATGAAGGAGAGGGGATGGCCAGGCCTCCCTCTCCAGGACCCTCCTCTTTGGCAATGCCTCAGGTGTCTCCCGACGGAGAAGAGATTGACCAGGAGCCAGGTGGTTCTGAGATTGGCCAGGAGCCAGGTGTTTCTGAGATTGGCCAGGAGCCAGGTGTTTCAGATAGTGAGGAAGAGAAGTTGTGGCTGGATCCATGCCAGCGTAGGAGCGACAAGCGTGCGCAGCAGAAAAGGAGACGTGCCAGAGATTAAGCTGAGTCACTGGACCACACCCCACAGGCTATAAAAGGGAGGTGGTGGCCATTTGGACTCTGTGACGGACAAAGCTGAATCTCTGGCGAAGTAGTTTGCTGTGGACTTAACTGTGTGTATTGTTTTTTGTTCTCTGAGTAAAA
>NW_015390368.1:86800-88060 GCF_001527695.2 Protobothrops mucrosquamatus | reverse complement strand
TCTCTCTCTCTCTCTCTCTCTCTCTCTCTCTCTCTCTCTCTCTCTCTCTCTCTCTCTCTCTCTCTCTCTCTCTCTCTCTCTCTCTCTCTATCTATCTATCTATCTATCTGAATGAATCTAAAGGAGGACAATATTGGGGACAATGTTGGGGACAATATGCTGACTCAGTAAACCGCTTAGAGAGAGCTGTAAAGCACTGTAAAGCGGTATATATAGTAAGTCTGCTATTGCTATCTATCTATCTATCTATCTATCTATCTATCTATCTATCTATCTATCTATCTATCTATCTATCTATCTATCTATCTATCTATCTATCTATCTATCTATCTATCTATCTATTTATCTATCTATCTATCTATCTATCTATCTATCTATCTATCTAATTAACTAACTGAATCTAAAGGAGGACCCAGATTGTTGCGGGCAATAGGTTGACTCTGTAAACCGCTTAGAGAAGGCTGTAGAGCTCCATGAAGCGGTATATAAGTCTAAGTGCTATTGCTATTGCTATCATTTGAGATAGGCTGCCATGTAAGTCCTGTGAATAAATAAAACATAGATTTATTTATATAGAGAGAGAAGGTCCAGAAAAATGACCAAGGAGTTGGCACTTTTTTCTCTCTGAGAAAAGATTACACTATTGGGAACATTTCAATAAACAATGCGGTTAAGGGGGAAAAAGATAGAGTTGTACAATGAAGGTATGCACGAAGTGTTTATGGAGTATTTTATCTTTCTCTTAATGCAAGCACAAATGGTAATTTAATTGATTCTATTGAATGCATAGCCGTCTGGTGTTTGAGCTGGTGCGGTGCCAAAGTTTCTAACTGTGAAATGCTCTCAGTTTGAAACAGTAAATTCCAGATACTGACTGGAAATATTCTGATGTTCCTTTGACTTTTCTGGAACGCCAAACATCTGTTTCACGTTTGAAAGATACGTTTTGAAGTTGAAAGGGGGCAGCGTGAGCTAGAGTTGAGTGGGCAGAACAGCATTCAAATATTTTCCAGTAAAGTTGGAACAGAGTGTTTCAAAACCAGAAATTTTCAATTCAAAGTAATAAATAAATAAATAAATAAATAAATAAATAAATTAAAATCGAAATAATAATAAATGAATAAATAAAAAAGAAAACCAAAATAAACAAAAAACTCAAAAGGCAGACTCGATAGATCCCTGGGTCTTTTTTCTGCTATCAGTCTTCTATGTTTCTATGCTCCTAAATGTGCAGGGCTTCGGGTTCAAAGACAAAAAACT
>NW_015390368.1:75033-83300 GCF_001527695.2 Protobothrops mucrosquamatus | reverse complement strand
ACTCCCTAATGTGTTCCTTAACTCGGGGTCCCCAAACCCCGGTCCGTGGATTGGCATTGGGCTGCAGCATGCCAGAAACTGGTCCGCAAAAACAAGCAAAGCCCCATCCGTGGGATGCGGGCAGTACATGAAACCATGCCCCCTATGGTCCACAGAAAAACCTCTCTCCATGGAACTGGTCCCTGGTGCTCAAAAGGTTATGGACCTCTGCCTTAACTAATGCATCCCAATTTTGTATTGATTTTGAACTGCCAACTTCATGGTTAAAACACACAGTCTAATGCAACCTTGGTGACTTTAAGATGGGTGGACTTCAACTCCCAGAATCCCCCAGGTTTAATTATTCCCTGCTTTTTATTGTAAAGGTAAAGGTTCCCCCTTTCCAGTTGTATCCAATTCTAGTAGTTCTCATCTCTGTTTCTTAGCTTAGGGAGCCAGCATTGTCCGCAGACATTTCTGTGGTCATGTGGAACATTGTTACCTTCCCACTAAAGTGGTATCTATTTATCTACTCACATTTGTGTGCTTTCAAACTGCTAATGGGCAGGGTCTAGGGAAAGAACAGGAGCTCACACCGTTGTGCAGCACTTGGCTTTCAAACTTGGGCTGTCAGCGTTCCAGCTGACAAGCCCAACGTCTTTAACCGCTGAGCCATCATGTGGTTATTTTACTTTTTATTGTCTGATTAGGAGTTCTGGAGAATTCAAAAGCTAGCATATCTTTTAATGCAGTTTTGACTGACCTATCTAAAGGTAAACTCTGCAATCATTTACTCCCATCCAGTGGACAAATATTACTATAATGCTACAAAATATAGATAACATTTTGAGTATTGGGGCTATGTTTTGGGGATTGTTTCAATCTCCCTGGACTGCAACAGATAAGCTGGCGATGATGAGAGGGACCATGACATTCAGCTAATTATTATTAAGAATGAGTGTTGTGAAAAGGAAGTGTTGAGTGATTTGGGTGTTCTTGGAGTTGCACAAATGGATTTAAAGTCTGCATCTGGCCCAGTTGTCTATCTTGGTATAAGGAGACATCTAATGAATCCAACTCAAATCTCTTTTGGATTTAGTTAAACTAGAGATTATTATGTCATCATTTTGATGTGTATTCAATCCTTGCCCCCATAGGCATTCAGCTGCAGATACAAATCTGGCAACCATTGTCTTACAAAATGGCCACAAGACAACGTGCACAAATGCAACTAAATTTCTTGACACTAAATTTATGCTGAACCTTCAGAAGGGAATCTGAATCTCTTAGAGGTATTTTATGACCTTTCTGTGAATGTTTGACTTTCATTAAAAAGGTTCTCTCATCCAGGGATGGCTATCGGACACGTCCAAATATTTGTTAGCTCTATGCAGTAAAAAAATGAGTTTGAGATTTCTTTTCATGATATTCTCATTGGAAATAGCAGTATTATAATGTTTGTCTAACCAAGAATGTCTTTTGAATAAATGGCAACCCATCATTCTGGTTCTATTGGCAAACAAACTTTCCAATTAATTTTAGTTTATGTTACAAACCAGAACAATACTCAAATATTTGGTTTATCAGTCCCTTCTGCCCATTGCAATTAAAATACAAATTCAATGGACACTTCACTAAACTAGTTTAGCAGTTGTTGTTCTAAGTTCCTGCAGTATGTGAACATTTTGCTAGGAATAATACACCCCAGTTAAAGAACAATTCTGTACCTGAATCAATGTTTGCTCAGCTTGTGATTCTCCTTTTCTCATACCTACTATAAGTATTTTTATTCTATTCTTCATGCTTCTAATAGAAGGATTTTACACTGGTATAATTTGATACCTTGCCCTCAGTGGCTTCTACAGGTAGATATCACAACATATGTAGTTTGATCTAGTGGTGAAGCATCACGCTAGAAACCGGGAGACTTTGAGTTGTAGTCTGTGGTGGGATTCAAATATGTGAACAACAATCTGTGTGGATGCCGCTTCCGGAAGTCCATTCTGGGCCTGGGCAAGAAAAAATTAGCTATCGGTTCTGCCGAAGTGGTGCAAACTGGTTGAATCCCACCACTGGTGCTAGTCCCTCCTTCGGTATGAACGGTGGCTTAGTGACTTTGGACCAGTCTCTCTCTCTCCATTTCAGACAAATGGCTGTCCAATCTCTTAAAAACTCCAGTGATGGAGCACCTACAACTTCCTGAAGTACAGTAAGCTGTTCCGCTGATTAATTGTTTTCACTGTCAGGAAATTTCTCCTTAATTTTAGGTTAGTTCCAAAATTAGTAATCTTAATTCTAAAGTTCCAAAATTACTAATCTTTATGCAGAGAGCAAAAGTGATTCATTACAATTAATTATTTAAGTTAAACATTATTAAATAACATCACTGAGTAAACTACAGATAATCATGGGCTTATGACTAATGGCTTAGTGACTGTTCAAAGTTATGACAAACCTCCCTAGAGTTACTTGCGACCAAGTTTTTTTTAAATCTATATTTTTATTTTATTCGAGGCAAGGTTAAAACACAAAGTACAAAACTCCAAACAAAAAAACCCATAGAAAACAAAAGAGAAAAAGTTCAATGAAGGCTAGAGCAGTGTTTCTCAACCTTGACCATTTTAAGGCACGTGGACTTCAACTCCCAGAATTCCACAGCCAGCAATGCTGGCTGTGGAATTCTGGGAGTTGAAGTCCACGTGCCTTAAAATGGTCATGGTTGAGAAACACTGGGCTAGAGGAAGACGAAAGGGCAAAACAAACCTTTACCTCTGATAATCCAAAAATAAGAGTTGCCTTGAATTACATATTTTAAAAAGGTAGGGTATAAATCTAACCGCACTCCCCCTTTTTATTGAGTTATTTCAGATCTTTCTCTCAGCTTTAGTTTTTCGAATTATAGCAATGCCTGTGTGTTAGGAGGAGGAGATCTTGCAGGCTTGTGATTTTTATCGCCTTAAATAATCTGTATCCTGGCAAGAGATATGGTGAATTTGAGACATATCTGTTCTGGTACCCAAGATGCATTGGGGAAAAAGAAGGAGATGTCATGTAGATGAGCCATTGCTGAGATTTTAAAAAGAAAAGACTTCCATCTCGTGTCTGGCTTCCAGATCTCAGTGGGATGGCAGTTCTGTAACCCCATTCTGGCAGAACTTCTGAGGGTTGAGCCCTCCTGCAGGCTTGGGAAGGGAGCAGCAGCCAAACAATTTTTTTATAGTGCCAATATTTGATTACACATCAGTCCGATAAGAGCATCTCTAGCCACTGCATTGATTAAACTGCTGGCAGATTTGACTAAGGGAAAGCTAACGAGGAAAGAATCCAGCCATGCAAATTAAGTTCCCAAATGTCACGTAACTTTGGATAAGAGGAATGGAGGAGCAGAATTAATTTGGATTCACACAGATTGCATCTGGCTGGGAACCAAGGAGGCCACTCCTTTATTCTTTTTCCCTCCTAGCATTACCATCGCTAACTTCAGAAACTGACCTACCAGAAAAGGGGGAAAAAAATGCCCATCTTATTTTGTTATTCTCATCGGCAGATGCCAAAGCTGAAACACACAGTAGCTGCAAAGATCTTGGTGATTATCCTTGTGTTACACAAATCGGAATATATCGTGTTTTACCTTTAACCATCTAAAAGAAGGGAGGGAGGAAGAAAAGAGGGATGGAAAGAATGTCCCTTCCTGAACATAGAACAATAGAGTTGGAAGGGGCCTTGGAGGTCTTCTAGTCCAACCCCCTGCTTGAACAGGAGACCATTTCAGATAAATGGTCTCTTTTTGAAACTTCCAGTGATGGAGCACCCACAACTTCTGAAGGCAAGCTGTTCCATTGGTTGATTGCTCTCACCAGGGCTTTTTTTCTGCCGGAACGCGGCGGAACGGCGTTCCGGCACCTTTTTCCGGGCCGGCCGCACCGGAAATAGCCCCTCCCAAACCGGAAATAGCCCCTCCCAAATTTTACTTGCATCTTTTTTCTAAAGGGGCGGGCCTAGGGTTTGATGGGGGCGTGGCCAGGTTTGAGTTCCGCCACCTTTTCGCTGAGNACTCCCTAATGTGTTCCTTAACTCGGGGTCCCCAAACCCCGGTCCGTGGATTGGCATTGGGCTGCAGCATGCCAGAAACTGGTCCGCAAAAACAAGCAAAGCCCCATCCGTGGGATGCGGGCAGTACATGAAACCATGCCCCCTATGGTCCACAGAAAAACCTCTCTCCATGGAACTGGTCCCTGGTGCTCAAAAGGTTGGGGACCTCTGCCTTAACTAATGCATCCCAATTTTGTATTGATTTTGAACTGTGTTAAAACACACAGTCTAATGCAACCTTGGTGACTTTAAGATGGGTGGACTTCAACTCCCAGAATTCCTGAGGTTTAATTATTCCCTGGTTTTTATTGTAAAGGTAAAGGTTTCCCCTTTCCAGTTGTATCCAATTCTAGTAGTTCTCATTTCTGTTTCTTAGCTTAGGGAGCCAGCATTGTCCGCAGACATTTCTGTGGTCATGTGGAACGTTGTTACCTTCCCACTAAAGTGGTATCTATTTATCTACTCACATTTGTGTGCTTTCAAACTGCTAGTGGGCAAGGTCTAGGGAAAGAACAGGAGCTCACACCATTGTGCAGCACTTGGGTTTCAAACTTGGGCTGTCAACGTTCCAGCTGACAAGCCCAACGTCTTTAACCGCTGAGCCATCATGTGGTTATTTTATTTTTTATTGTCTGATTAGGGGTTCTGGAGAATTCAAAAGCTAGCATATCTTTTAATGCAGTTTTGACTGAACTACCTAAAGGTAAACTGTGCAATCATTTACTCCCATCCAGTAGACAAATATTACTATAATGCTACAAAATATAGATAACATTTTGAGTATTGGGGCTATGTTTTGGGGATTGTTTCAATCTCCCTGGATTGCAACAAATAAGTTGGCGATGATGAGAGGGACCATGACATTCAGCTAATTATTATTAAGAATGAGTGTTGGGTGATTTGGGTGTCATAGTTCATTATGAAGTGTTCTTGGAGTTACACAAATGGATTTAAAGTCTGCATCTGGCCCAGTTGTCTATCTTGGTATAAGGAGACATCTAATGAATCCAACCCAAGTCTCTTTTGGATTTGGTTAAACTACAGATTATTATGTCATTATTTTGATGTGTATTCAATCCTTCCCTCCTCATAGGCATTCAGCTGCAGATACAAATCTGGCAACGATTGTCTTGCAAAATGGCAACGTGCACAAATGCAACTAAATTTCTTGACACTAAATTTATGCTGAACCTTCAGAAGGGAATCTGAATCTCTTAGAGGTATTTTATGACCTTTCTGTGAATGTTTGACTTTCATTAAAAAGGTTCTCTCATCCAGGGATGGCTATCGGACACGTCCAAATATTTGTTAGCTCTATGCAGTAAAAAAATGAGTTTGAGATTTCTTTTCATGATATTCTCATTGGAAATAGGAGTATTATAATGTTTGTCTAACCAAGAATGTCTTTTGAATAAATGGCAACCCATCATTCTGGTTCTATTGGCAAACAAACTTTCCAATTAATTTTAGTTTATGTTACAAACCAGAACAATACTCAAATATTTGGTTTATCAGTCCCTTCTGCCCATTGCAATTAAAATACAAATTCAATGGACACTTCACTAAACTAGTTTAGCAGTTGTTGTTCTAAGTTCCTGCAGTATGTGAACATTTTGCTAGGAATAATACACCCCAGTTAAAGAACAATCCTGTACCTGAATCAATGTTTGCTCAGCTTGTGATTCTCCTTTTCTCATACCTACTATAAGTATTTTTATTCTATTCTTCATGCTTCTAATAGAAGGATTTTACACTGGTATAATTTGATACCTTGCCCTCAGTGGCTTCTACAGGTAGATATCACAACGTATGTAGTTTGATCTAGTGGTGAAGCATCACGCTAGAAACTGGGAGACTTTGAGTTGTAGTCTGTGGTGGGATTCAAATATGTGAACAACCAGTTCTCTGTGTGGATGCCGCTTCCGGAAGTCCATTCTGGGCCTGGGCAACAAGAAATTAGCTATCGGTTCTGCCGAACTGTTGCGAACTGGTTGAATCCCACCACTGGTGCTAGTCCCTCCTTCGGTATGAACGGTGGCTCAGTGACTTTGGACCAGTCTCTCTCTCTCCATTTCAGACAAATGGTTGTCCAATCTCTTAAAAACTCCAGTGATGGAGCACCTACAACTTCCTGAAGTACAGTAAGCTGTTCCACTGATTAATTGTTTTCACTGTCAGGAAATTTCTCCTTAATTTTAGGTTAGTTCCAAAATTAGTAATCTTAATTCTAAAGTTCCAAAATTACTAATCTTTATGCAGAGAACAAAAGTGATTAATTACAATTAATTATTTAAGTTAAACATTATTAAATAACATCACTGAGTAAACTACAGATAATCATGGGCTTATGACTAATGGCTTAGTGGCTGTTCAAAGTTATGACAAACCTCCCTAGAGTTACTTGCGACCAAGTTTTTTTTAAATCTATATTTTTATTTTATTCGAGGCAAGGTTAAAACACAAAGTACAAAACTCCAAACAAAAAAACCCATAGAAAACAAAAGATAAAAAGTTCAATGAAGGCTAGAGCAGTGTTTCTCAACCTTGACCATTTTAAGGCACGTGGACTTCAACTCCCAGAATTCCACAGCCAGCAATGCTGGCTGTGGAATTCTGGGAGTTGAAGTCCACATGCCTTAAAATGGTCAAGGTTGAGAAACACTGGGCTAGAGGAAGACGAAAGGGCAAAACAAACCTTTACCTCTGATAACCCAAAAATAAGAGTTGCCTTGAATTACATATTTTAAAAAGGTAGGGTATAAATCTAACCCCACTCCCCCTTTTTATTGAGTTATTTCAGATCTTTCTCTCAGCTTTAGTTTTTCGAATTATAGCAATGCCTGTGTGTTAGGAGGAGGAGATCTTGCAGGCTTGTGATTTTTATCGCCTTAAATAATCTGTATCCTGGCAAGAGATATGGTGAATTTGACACATATCTGTTCTGGTACCCAAGATGCATTGGGGAAAAAGAAGGAGATGTCATGTAGATGAGCCATTGCTGATTCTCAAAAGGAAAGACTTCCATCTCCTGTCTGGCTTCCAGATCTCAGTGGGATGGCAGTTCTGTAACCCCATTCTGGCAGAACTTCTGAGGGTTGAGCCCTCCTGCAGGCTTGGGAAGGGAGCAGCAGCCAAACAATTTTTTTATAGTGCCAATATTTGATTACACATCAGTCCGATAAGAGCATCTCTAGCCACTGCATTGATTAAACTGCTGGCAGATTTGACTAAGGGAAAGCTAACGAGGAAAGAATCCAGCCATGCAAATTAAGTTCCCAAATGTCACGTAACTTCGGATAAGAGGAATGGAGGAGCAGAATTAATTTGGATTCACACAGATTGCATCTGGCTGGGAACCAAGGAGGCCACTCCTTTATTCTTTTTCCCTCCTAGCATTACCATCGCTAACTTCAGAAACTGACCTACCAGAAAAGGGGGGGAAAAATGCCCATCTTATTTTGTTATTCTCATCGGCAGATGCCAAAGCTGAAACACACAGTAGCTGCAAAGATCTTGGTGATTATCCTTGTGTTACACAAATCGGAATATATCGTGTTTTACCTTTAACCATCTAAAAGAAGGGAGGGAGGAAGAAAAGAGGGATGGAAAGAATGTCCCTTCCTGAACATAGAACAATAGAGTTGGAAGGGGCCTTGGAGGTCTTCTAGTCCAACCCCCTGCTTGAACAGGAGACCATTTCAGATAAATGGTCTCTTTTTGAAACTTCCAGTGATGGAGCACCCACAACTTCTGAAGGCAAGCTGTTCCATTGGTTGATTGCTCTCACCATTAGGAAATTTCTCCTTAGTTCTAGGTGGCTTTTATTCTTGGTTAGTTTCCATCAATTATTTGTCATCTTTTTTTGGTGCTTTGGAAAAGAATTTGACCTCCTCATCTTTGTAGGAGACCCTCAAATATTGGACCACTGCTATCATGTCTTCCCTTCTTTTCATGAGCGCAAAAGAATTGAGGCCTTTGAACTATGGTGCTGGAGAAAACTCCTGCAAGTCCCCTAGATCAAACCGGTCAGTCCTAGAGGAGATCAACCCTGACTGATCTTTAGAAAGCCAGATGCTGAAGTTGAAACTCAAGTCCTTTGGCCACCTAATGAGAAGGAAGGACTCACTGGAGAAGAGCCTAATGCTGGGAAAAATGGAGGACAATAGAAGAAGGGGATGACAGAGAATGAGGTGGCT
>NW_015390368.1:63118-72928 GCF_001527695.2 Protobothrops mucrosquamatus | reverse complement strand
TTGCATATGAACAAATGCCCATTGACAATACTGTCACTATATTAAAATTGTTTGTTCAAAAAGGGTTACCTTCCAGGAATTGGATTTAACTAATATGAAACTAGGCAGGTAGGGGAATTAACCCACTTCCAGCTAATTGATTTCCCATTAACCTGCCACAGGTGCCTTTGTTTGCTTTAATGCCTAAATATTAAGTTGGCATGTTAATCGATGGCGAGGAGTGTAATTACATTTTTATTGCACCTTTAATTTTGAGTTAATTATAATCTCACTTGACTAGCGGCTCATAAATATTAACACTCAAAATGTGGCCTTTTAATCATTTGAACATTCGGTTTTGATAACCTTAATAAACTGACTCTGAGTGTTTATCTGAACTTGCAAAGAAATCTTTGAAAGGGTCTAACAGTCAAGTAAATTGTATTTTGGCATTAGTTTTTTTTCTAGTTTATTGTGCAGGATCTGGTGGTTAAATTGAGGGCGATTCAGGTTAATTAAATAGAATTAATAGAAAAAAATGAGAGAGGAGAAGAGGAATTCTTCAAAATTCCCTTAGTTCAGTTAAATGCATAGTACGATGAAACCCAGATATGAGAAATTTAGATTCAAATTACCATCTGTTGGATGCTTTCAGAAACTATTCATTCTTTGCAATGTCTACCTTGTCAGGGTACAGTAACTTAATTGCATAGAAGAAAGAATGAAGGCACAAAGAACTATTTACAGGTGAGAAAAGTGGTCGAAAACTGATGAAATTGTAAGGATGCTCTCCTTGATGCTCTCTGAGCTTGGTTATTTTTTGCAGATGTATGATTACCCAACTAGGTGGCATCATCAGTGCACTAGAAGTGTTACTAGGTAACAGTTACCTAGTCAGATAATAAAACATCTGCAAGTAAACCAAGCGCAGAGAGCATCAAAGAGCCCAAAATTCAACACTGAGCTACAAATATTCTCTTCTATTGGTAAGATGAAATTCATCAAAACTAAAATAGAAACTTACATCTATTGCAAAATACAAAAAGTAACATACTCGTATAAGATCTAGGAATTTTGACCTGCAAACAAAATCCAAAAAGAAAAAAAAAAGCTAGAATCGAATGGATCACAAACTGAATATAAATCAGTGTGTCACAGCTATTCAAAACTTTTCTATTATCCTTTTTTATCCAGTTCTTGGTACCAGATTTAAAGAAAGAGATTGAGATGCTGGAGAGCATCTAGAGAAGAACGATCAAGATGGAGAAGAATCTCAAAATACATAGGAGAAATAAAGTTGAAATTACATTTCACGCGAGCTCAAAATAATGACCCTTTTAGGTGGCAGGAAATAAAGTGCACCTAGTTAACTGGTCCATAATGCATCACCCAGAGCAGAAAGCAGTGATAAAGACAATGTTGTCTTGGAGGGATTAAAATGGCATATTCAATATGCAATTACACACATGTCTGTGCTTTAAAAAACGATAAACTAGCAGCTTTGTCCATGATCCAGTTGTCCTTCCTTGTAGATCTTCTTGCTAAATTCATGATGATGCTAGAAGCAAAGGGACAGAGCATATGATGTTGATGCAGAGGCATTCTCCCACCACACTTGAGAAGATCGAGGACTGATCTCTCCCTAACTCCTAACTTTGAAATCTGTTTCCAGACTTGTTAACTGCCATTATCTCTTTGTTAGCAATTGGAAAATCTTGAAGCAAACAGAAAAAACTAATTCCAAGTTATTTAAAATCTAATTATTTTACTAGAGATTTCATCTAGGTTTTCAAAGACAGAAAAATATATATATGCCAGCTGTTAACTGTGTTTTAATAGCTGAGAGGTGTTTTAAAAAGCCTTTTATGGTTATTTAAACAATAATTTAATTTTTAATTAGGCTTCTTGACCTAATTGCCAAGGAAAGATACTTCTGAGTCATAAAAAATGTTGCTGGTGTTGTTTTAGTTTGATAAAACTTGTAATGAATTTCTCAACATGGTAATATGTTAGATTGTATAAATGCCTCTGTTCTGTCTCATTAGGTTTAAAACAATATATTTTTTCAATTAGAGCTGAACAAAGGATAACACTTGCTGTAGGAAGCAAGACTGAATTCTGAAAACAGTAATTTGTTATTATTTTAGCTCTGACAGATTCAGTGTTAATTTGGTGTTTATTCAACTTCTATTGCACATACATTAAATATCTGTCTCACCAACAAATTAATTCAGAGGGTTTTCCCCCCAATAGATGTATTGTTGCTTTCTATGGATAATTCCTGTGACTATCTCCATGTTTTTCCTATTTATGTGTATCTGATTTCTCACGACCAGACCACTGAATTATTACTTCCAATTGAACAACCATAGTTTGATTCCCATAGCTAAATAAAAAACAAACCAACAGTATTGAGGCTTGTTTAATATAATATGTGAATGGTAAGAAATAACTTTAGTTTCTTAAGAAGCATCTTGAGATCCATTCTCTTAGCCTGTCTGAGAGAGAAGCAAGATGGATCAGCATAAAGTTCTCCAATGAAAGCAAATCCAAGCAAATTGGTGAAGAAGCTGGCAAATGAGCAGAAATCAAGAAATGTCCTATCTATGAATAAGATTCTTTTCAAATATAGAACATTTCAGAAGGCTGGCAGTTGGGTGCGAACTCAATCTTTAAAGCCTTCACTTCCAGGTCCTAAATACATTCTCTGTTAATCTTGGAATAGGAAGTAAAATACAAAGTTGGTTCACATTTAAAATAGACTTTTAGAAATGGTTAACAGAATATTAATAAGGAGCACAGTTGAAGCAGGTATGGGATTTATTCCTTTCCGAGTCTCCTTATTTTCATTTTCTTGTTCTTATTCAGAAACTATTTTGCAGGAATTGGATACGTCTAGTTTGATGAAAAGAAGGACTAGGGGGGTGACATGATAGCAATGTTCCAATATTTCAGGGGCTGCCACAAAGAAGAGGGATTCAACTTTTTCTCCAAAGCACCTGAAGGGAGGACAAGAAGTAATGGATGGAAACTAATAAAGGAGAGAAGCAACCTAGAACTAAGGAGAAATTTCCCTGCAGAACAATTAATCAATGGAACGACTTGCCTCCAGAAGTTGTGAGTGCTCCAACACTGGAGGCTTTTAAGACAACCATTTGTCTGAAATGGTATAGGGTTTCCTGGTTCAGCAGGGGGTTGGACTAGAAGACCTCCATGTTCCCTTCCACCTCTGTTATTCTGTTAAACTGATGTAAGACTGTAGATTGCCCACTCCTAATTTAAAAGAAGAGAGGTATCTTCCTTGAATTGCACCTCAGAAGATTTTGCCGCTGATTAAGATTCTCCATTCTGCATGCAGCCTAGCAATACTTATAAGCTAAACATTCTTAAAATGAATTTCTGAGTTCAAAGTTCACAAATCTCCATAAAACACCTATACTAGCATCTCAAACCTGGGGGTTCTTCTTTAATTGCAACTTTCTTCTGGTTCCCTCTAGTGACCAACATTCAAAGTCACACCTTATCATGTTTTGCTTTCCCCAAAATCAAAACAATCTGTTTCCCATGGGAAGAATCGTGATACTTTCCTTGATATGCGCTGATGTGTCTATAATCTCCCTCCTTCCTTAAAAAAATACAACACTTCATACAAGAGAGAGAGAGAGAGTCTGCAGATCCATTTAATTCTACCTTCTATAAACAGCTGGACCCTTTCTGTTCCTTCACCCTGCGTTACATGTATTTTGATTTAAAATGTCCCGATTGAACCTGAGTTCCTTTCTCTTACCATTCCTATGTTGTTTTTAATCCTAGAAAGATCAACAACCCATTAGCCTCATTACAAAAGGCTCCAGAACTTATAAAAAGGGATGGCTATGTTCCTCGCCGTTTCTATTTGGAGAAACTTCGGTTAATAAGATATACAAAGTTTATCTGTGAATACATCAAAACGGAGCCAGTAGTTATTTTTACTTTCTTTTCCAATGGATCATTATGGACTGGCCATCACCAATTCATTTTAAAATGACCCAGGTTGTAGAAAGGGTGGGTGGGGAAGTATTCTAGAACAGCGATTCTCAACCTATGGGTCGCGACCCCATTTGGGGTCGATCGGCCATTTCACGGGGGTCGCCAAGCAAGGCTGTCCGCCATTTTTTTTGTCCGCCATTTTTTTCCCCTTTTCCAGCGGGTGCCTTACCTCCCTTGGGCTGGGCCAGCTGGTGGTCAGCCTGCTCCGTCTCTGCCGCTTGCCAGCTACGCCTTGGCCGGCGCAGGGGGCGGAACCATGGGGCGGAACCATGCGCATGCGCGGCGCTCCTTGGCCGGCGCAGGGGGCGGAACCATGGGGCGGAACCATGCGCATGCGCGGCGCTCCTGGGCAGGGAAAGTCCTCGACTTACGACCAGTTGGGTAGTCCTCGACTTACGACCGGTTTAGTCCTCGACTTACGACCGGTTTAGTCCTCGACTTACGACCGGTTGGGGGTCACAGCATTAAAAAGGTTGAGAACCACTGTTCTAGAAGGAGACAGAGAAATCTTGCCTCTGTAATCGGTGCTGATCCTCTGTGGCTTTTGATTACGGGCTTTCTTCTGAGTGAGAGTGGCTTTTTAAAATGTTGATTTTATCTCCCTAATGGATGTCTTTGCTTGGGTTTGTTCTGCAAGCAGCTGCCAGATTTTGGTCGCCAGCGTGAAGCATGTTTTCCCTTGGGGGGGGGAGAGGGTAGGATGAGGGAAAATCAAACAGTGCATTAAAAGATGACATTTCTGTTAACATCTGCAATAGCTCACGTTTAATGACTGGGAAAACAGTGCTGCAGCCCTAAATAACAGCAAAGCAGAGTTCGTATCAGGCCTGTCTCAGCTTGGGTGTTTAGGAAAGAAAGACCCACAGCTCCATTTGTAGCGAAAGGTATACTGTTACTAAAGCCAAGTGGTTACAGCGTAAGCAAAGCCAGATCTGAATATTCCCATCTAAACCTAGTGATTTCCCTTTCTTTTGGGCCCCTTCCCCTTGGTCATTTCATTAATGTTCAATAGTATTCAAACTAGGTATTTTGGTAACAGTTGTAAAGTTTGGTGCCTCTTTGTGGTGGCCATTTGCATTCCATTCTCACACCTGTGTCCTTGAATCTTTCGACTGTTGTCTCTTCTCTCGAGTCGACCCCTCTGGTTCCTGTCATCCCCCCCTTTCGACATTCCCCTACTTACCTCTCCCCCCTTTTATGGCAGGATGCCATCATAGCGAAGCAGGGCCGAAGCGGTGTGATGGCAGATCTGACACTTCATTTGTTTATATCAAGAACAATTAGAGAAGCGGAGCATAACTTAGCATATTCATTGTGGAACAAATTTTTGGGACTAATACATAGAAGTAAACAATTGCCATGCTTTTACGTTAGTACACTATCATTTGGGTTCAGTTGCTTTGCTACAAATGGATAGATCCCAAGTCATCTAGAACAGGGTGCCTCTCTTTTCTCAGTCTAAAACCCAATTTCATGGCCTTAAGGATAAAACTAAATTAGTGAACCTGATTGATACCAGCCACACCATCACCCCCCCCAAAAAAAGCTAAATAGGGCTGAAGTGACAGGGTTCCATCAGCGGCAAGAGATTCGCAGGAAAATAACTTAGAAAATGTAAGTCGGAAACTTCAACTTAATGACCATGTGTGAGACGTGGAAGACAGCAAATCCATTCTAGAGGGAAGATTATAGAAAAGAGGGTCCTGTCTTTTAATTAAGAGGAGATACAAGTTTGGAATTAGGCTTGCTTTGCTCAGTGACTCTCAAATGCTTGCAATGGTTACTGCTTCTGAGTTACAATCAGGATTTAGTTCTTAGCTGGAGAAGTCCTTAGGAAGCTTCAGCCAACTTGACGCCTGCTTTGGAGAACCTGAGCTACAGCTTTTTAGTGCTTGAAAGGAAAACTGTCAGGAAATTGCAGCACTGCAAGCTACACTAGAAAGCTTAAAATAAGAATTTCCACAAGAATCCTACATGGTTGCCTTCTCTATTTTCAGGGAGAAGAAAGGGAAGTAGCAGCAACAGCATCCTCCAGCTCTACCTCTTCTGAAGACATCAGCTGAACTTCCTTGTTCCTGGGGGAAATTTTTTAAAAAGAATTTCAAACCATCTGAAAATGGTAAGAAAAACAACCACAACAACACCATAAGCCTCTTTTTCTTGTGAAGGGAACTATTGAGAAACTCTAGGGCAGTTCTTTCTTTGGTTAATTCTAAGAACACGAATTGGTATCCATCCATTTTACTCTATGACCAGGTATGGCGATCTTTCATGGAGAAAAGAATAGAAAGCATAATTATGGAAGAATGGAAGAGTCTGAATTAATTATACCATTTGCATGTTTTATCTTGCTATAAGCCACTCAGAATCCCTTTGAATCGCGAGGTGGGTGGCAAATAAATTTGAAAATAATAATAAAATGCAAAATCCAGCCTGAACATCTGGCTGACTGTGCTACGAACCATAATATCATTTTATAACAATTTCTTTATATACAGATATAGAACTGTGTATGTTTTAGTGTCTCTGGTGGCTCCTTGATATATGTAATTTTGGTTAGAATGTCAAATTTTTGCCTATTGGTAAACCTTCCTTCCTTCCTTCCTTCCTTCCTTCCTTCCTTCCTTCCTTCCTTCCTTCCTTCCTTCCTTCCTTCCTTCCTTCCTTCCTTCCTTCCTTCCTTCCTTCCATATAGCTTGTTAAAATAGCAATCATAGCCTTGAAATCATTTCCATGTTATTATTCCTATATTGAATACAATGGTCCTGCAAAGCTGTTTTTCAGCACTAGATGGCACTAAGGGACCAACTGATCAAGTTTATTCCCCCCCCCCCCCATTTGTTAAGGAAAATGTAATTTATAGGCAGTGGGAGAAANCTGCTGCTAGATTGTTAATAGCCCAAAACTGGAAGAGCCCAATTCTGCCAACGATGGGAGACTGGAGATTGAAAGTTTCGTATCTTGCTGAAATGGCAAAGATTTCGGCTTATTTGAAGAACCATTCGAATGAACAATTTTTATCAATATGGGGAAGATGGATTGTTTATATTCAAAAGAAACATAAAGTGGTAGAATACAAGTTAGGCTTTTAGAATTTTTTAAGTTGGTTTATTTCTACTATCTTTTCTTGTAGATTAAGATATTTTGTAGAGTTAGAGATATTAGTATTTGTTTACTTTTATATGAATATTATTCTGGGATTAGGTTTGGGGAGTCCGGGGGGGTGGGTGGGGGGTTATTGATTGGTTATTGTGTTGACTTATGATTGTTTTTTATGATTGAAAAAATAAATAAAATTTCTTATAAAAAAAAAAAGAACAGAATAGAATAGAATAGAATAGAATAGAATAGAATAGAATAGAATAGAATAGAATAGAATAGAGCTGGAAGGGACCTTGGAGGTCTTCTAGTCCAGCCCCCTGCTCAAGCAGGACAATCTATACCATCTCAGACAGGTGATTGTCCAGTCTCTTTTTAAAAAACTTCCAGCGATGGAGCGTCAATTTGTTGCCTGTTGGTTACTATCCTGTGACTAAAAAATGCCACCATTCCTTTTTTTTTTTTAATCGAGAAGAATTTTAGAATCTAAACCTAATCCTCCTCACACCATGGCTTGGTAAAGGTCTGTTGGGCTTGTGTAGATTAAACAATTGGGCAGTCTTTATGGGTAGACACCTTGAGCTGGACAAAATGTCCCTACTTTGTTTTGTGTATAGCTACCTCCATTTATAGCTTGGGCGATTTGCTCTGAGATCCAGCCTGTAGTAGAAAGTAAGGAGATAGATTTCTTTGCCCAAGCTGACAGAACTATCTTTCCCCCTCTGGGTGTAGATGTCCAGCTGAAGGGCTGAAAGGACGCTGCACAGCAGCTCTGATGTTGTGTATCTGAGATGGTTCCTAAGAGAAGGTGTTGCTTGTTTTTAGAAGCCAGATCAAATCGGCCCTGGGAACCTCGGTATAACCGAGAAAGATCTAGCCTCCATTTGCATAACCATTTTCTCAAGTATGACAAGCTTGCCACATTTGAGGGGGCTTTTAGCAGGCCTGAGCAAGGATCCCTGCTGAATTTAACATCTGGCTGCTTCCTAATTTGTTCATCCAGTGTGAAACTCTTAGTGAGCTGGACTCCGATTTAGCACTCTTCATGGCCACGCACATCCAAATGATTGCTCTCCTAGCTGTTTTGAAACGGCTCTGTGACATCAATCTGAAAAATGCACACCCATTTCAGGGGCTTTAAGGTTCCAAGTCAGAGAAAACATTTTGTGCTCTTTCATTCTGAACCAGCAGAGTTGACGCTTTGTTTATTTCCTGCACCTATACATGATTCTTGCTCTGGCATAAAACATGCCTTCTCCGATGCCCTTGAGCAAAATGGGGAATGTTCCTTAATGAGTTGGCTGCATCCTGTGCAGAAGCAATCTAGTGAACGACATGGCCTCTCTGGGTTGGTGTTTAGGCAGGGTACAATTAGAGAAGACCTTAGCTTATTTTCCAAGAAGAACCAAGCTGTAATTAATACCTTACAGTTTAAACTAGTGCTGTGCGGAGAAATCCTGCGTTTGTTTTTCCTGGCACTCTTCATGTCATTTAACAGAAAAGAAACTTGTATCAAAACCTACTTCGCAGTTTCTACTATTCTGACAGCTTGTAGAGTTCTCTTCCTGCAATCACTGAACACTAGGATCTTGATATCTGCTACAGCTAATGCTCTGAATTTAGCCAGCTAAAGGGCATAACATAAGAAAGGCTGAGCGCCAAAGAATTGAGGCCTTTGAACTATGGTGCTGGACTGCAAGGCGATCAAACTGGTCAGTCTTAGAGGAGATCAACCCCGACTGCTCTTTAGAAGGCCAGATCCTGAAGTTGAAACTCAAGTACTTTGGCCACCTAATGAGAAGGAAGGACTCACTGGAGAAGAGCCTAATGCTGGGAAAGATGGAGGGCAAGAGAAGAAGGGGACGACAGAGAATGAGGTGGCTGGATGGAGTCACTGAAGCAGCAGGTGTGAGCTTCAATGGACTCCAGAAGATGGTAGAGGACAGGATGGCCTGGAGGAACATTGTTCGTGGGGTCGCGATGGGTTGGACACGACTTTGTAACTAACAACAACAACAACAAAAGGGCATAAGTCTGTGACTTTGATTCCCAGCAGAGGGCCAGAAGCCCATAAAATAACATCTGGCTTCCCATGTCTGAAAAATCTCATTAAAGGCCTCACGTGGTGCCTTGTGGTGCCCAAGGTCTAAGTGAAAGACTTCCACTATGTTCCTCAATGTTTCAATATTTCTTTTAAATTTAATCTTGGAGGAATTTGGAAGCTTGCTTATTTACCGTTTGGAGAGTTCATTGACCAATACCCAAAGGTGCTTTTCTAAAAGGGCTTTCTTGGGTTTTTTTTCCCTTTGAAACTGTTTTGCTTCTCATCTAAGAAGCTTCTTCAGTTCTAACTGACTGGTGGGGAATGGAAGGAATGCTAACAAACAACCCTCTGAGGGCTAATGACCAGATTACTGCAAATATAAATCCTTCTATTTTCCCACCAGTCAGTGAGAACTGGAGAAGCTTCTTGGATGAGAAGCAAAAAGTTTTCAAAGAAAAACATCCAAGAAAGTCCAGTTGCCTTTTGGGAAAAAGCATCTTTGGGACAACCATGATCTGGATGACTGAGAATCTCAATAGACATTGACTAGTACTGTTGTGTTTTTGTTTGGCATGCATCTGCCAACCATTCTCTGGTTGACCATACTTTCCACCCAGAAAAAAAAAACATAAAAGGATTTTGGTCTTGTGATTTGAGAG
>NW_015390368.1:24620-61743 GCF_001527695.2 Protobothrops mucrosquamatus | reverse complement strand
AAATAAAATCTTAGCATCACTTCTCACTTCAATCCTTTTCTGAAATTGGTTTCAGTTTGAAAGATTATCCCAGGATAATTGGAACGTTCCTCTGATTCAATCATCTTCTGTTGGTTTTATGCCCATGCCCATGAAGTTTTCTCACCGACAATATTCCCTTTTTACAACCCTGTAATCCAGCGGTTCTCAACCTATGGGTCGCGACCCCATTTGGGGTCGATCGACCATTTCACGGGGTCGCCAAGCAAGGCTGTCCGCCATTTTTTCCCCTTTTCCGGCGGGTGCCTTACCTCCCTTGAGCTGGGCCAGCTGGTGGTCGGCCTGCTCCGTCTCTGCCGCTTGCCAGCTACGCCTTGGCTGGCGCAGGGGCGGAACCACGCATGCTCGGCGCTCCCGGGCAGGGAAAGTCCTCGACTTACGACCGGTTGGGTAGTCCTCAACTTACGACCGGTTTAGTCCTCGACTTATGACCGGTTTAGTCCTCAACTTACGACCGGTTGGGGGTCGCGGCATTAAAAAGGTTGAGAACCACTGCTGTAATCCCTTAATTGGGGTAGAGTTGGGGTGACTATATGGAGCTGGGCGTTTACTGGCCGGATGCCCTTCCTGACACCTCTGCGGTGTTCGCAGCAGATATATTTTCTCTTTGCACCCTAGGAGAGAAACATCTGCCACTACCTAAGATTGAACTGTCAACGTTCTGAATGGGAGGTGAGCATCTTCACCACTAGGCCTCCACAGCGCTCTTTTCTCACTAATAATAAGGAAATGAATTGCCATTTCTTTACCTAGCTGTTAATTCTCCAGTCTAGCCTCCAGTCCTGATATTTATTACTAGTCACCCATTCAAATTCTGATCAGGCTTAACTCGGCTCGGCTTCTAAGCAAAGATAAAACTTATCTAGGGATTATATTTAGATATACCTAAAATAAATTCCCGTGATCTTTTCCAAAGCCCTCACTTATTCACAGCAAGAATTATTTATCGTTCACCAGCAATTCCTGATTGTTCCGCCCTTGGTATTCTATGGGGGGGGGGGGGTGGTGGAACACAGTTTTCTTTGATCAACAAGAATTGTTTAATTCTTTGAACGTCTTCAGGTCTAGGAATTCAGATGCTTTATTGCAACAGCAAATTCTCTGCCACTTACACAGCAACTTCCTGATCTGATTAATTTATAAGAATAGCAGAGTAAGGATTAAGTAGCTCCTGCTCAGTCATCTTCCATCTGAAGCTCAGCTTGCTAAGTGGTCCTTTCTCTAGCAGCAGGATGCAATGCTGTTAGTGATTTATAATACGCATCCTTTTTTTTTTTTTTCCTTTTTGCAACCATTGGGGTTGGCAATCACACCCCCTTTCCAGTGCACACAATTAGGGAGAATCTTGTTAATCACCAATTAGCAGCCATTCCCTACTGAGATCCTGGAAGGAGAGAAACAAGCTTGCAGTTTTTTTTTTATTTTTTTATTTTTTTTTTAAAGTACATTTTTCCCCATTAGACAGGAGCAGTATATTAAAGGGAGCAGCGGGAGCCAAATACCACCCACCTATCTCCCATGTAAGTTTTAATTATAGCTCTAGATTTGCCCAAGTCAAGTAATCAGTCTCTCCATTAAGATGCCTCCTTTCTGCAACAAAAAAAATTGGCCTCTGAGGAGGAAAGGCATGGAGTTGGTGAGCATCTCTAGCTCTGACGCCTGGCATGTTTCATTTCAGTCCATTGAGAAGGAGCCGCCAAATTAAACTGGCACTCATAAAAGTAAAGCAGGAAGGGAAAACTCTTAACGAGACAAGCGACCTTGCTCAAAAGGAAAATCAAACACAGAAGAAGTATTCCCAGGGTACAGTTGGGGTAGGAAGGTAACTGAGCTGAAGTGGCATTGGAGGAAAATGCAAGTGCCTCCATCCAAAAGAGGACTGTTGTCAGCTAGACTGACAATCAGTTATTGAACCCAGCACATCCTTTGGTATCAAGTGTGAAGATGCTGAGACTCTAGAAAGAGTACAGAGAAGAGCAACAAAGATGATTAGGGGACTGGAGGCTAAAGCATATAAGGAACGGCTGCTGGAATTGGGTATGTCTAGTTTAATGAAGAGAAGGACGAGGGGGGACATGATTGCAGTCTTCCAATATCTCAGGGGCTGCCACAAAGAAGAGGGAGTCAAGCTATTCTCCAAAGCGCCTGAAGGCAGGACAAGAAGCAACGGGTGGAAACTAATCAAGGAGAGAAGCAATCTAGAACTAAGGAGAAACTTCCTGACAGTGAGAACAATTAACCAGTGGAACAACCTGCCTCCAGAAGCGGTGAATGCTCCAACACTGGAAGTTTTTAAGAAGAGACTGGACAGCCATTTGTCCGAAATGGTATAGGGTTTCCTGCCTGAGCAGGGGGTTGGACTAGATGACCTTCAAGGTCCCTTCCAACTTTACTACTATTATTATTATTATTAAGATTTGATGTAGTGGGTTGGTTTCCCTCTAAGAATTAGGAAACTCTCCAAAGGAGGCACAAACAGTTGCCAGTGGAGATTTATGTTTTCTCTCATCCAGTTCTCGATAATGAATTATGAACCAACGTTCTCCAAGACCCAGGAGATGACCACTACAGATGAAATCCCATGTGACATTGCAACTCAAATCAATCTCTTGTCTCCCCCGTCCTAGTCCCCAAGTTCCTGGTTCTATCCACTTATCATCTCTTCAAAAAGGCTAAGCTATCCACCTTTCCTCCAAGCCAGGGGTGTCAAACTGCCGGCCCACGGGACAGATGCGTCACGACAAAACTGCGCCCACCCCATTGCTGGCAATGGGGAAAAAGCTCCGATACGTCGCGCGACGTCATGTGACGTTGCGAGTTTGACATGTCTGCTCTAAGCTATAATGGATTTTGCATAACGTGTTGGGTGAACCCAGATTGAGTGGTGCTTTTAAAAAAATTCCTTGCCAAGCTGATCTAGCTGATAAACCATGGTCAAAGTCTAACTTATTCATGAATCCAACTGTGCTTCTACTGTGTAATTAAGATTCTGCCTTCTGTCTTCTTTTCTTGATGTAACTGCTTTGTAGTTGCTTCTGCCTCATGTCCTTGAAAGCAACTCATCTCTTTCTCTGTGCTCAGTCTGTATAGCCCTTCTGGCAAATAAGAAATAAAAATGGGAAGAAATGAAATAATTTTCACTATGCCACCTTCTGCCTGAACAGCATCCACTTTTGGAAAGATAGAAAAAATTCTTACAAAAGATAAAGAAAATTAAACTTTTTTTAAAAAAGAAAATCGAATCAGATTTAAAACTTCCCTTTAACTTAAACATTTATATGCAACCATTGCCTGTTGAAGAGCAAAATGGCAGAGCTTCTTCAACTCAGCTACTTCCAGATGAATAAAAGAAGAAAAATGCACCTAAAACAAGATGCAGCTTAGAGTCAGACCACAAGATGGCGATGGTTTAGTATGAATTATTAACTTGCTATGCAGATCAGGCATTTTATCAAGGAAAAAACATTGACTTGAAGACTGTAAAGCTGTATCTGTGAGCACAGTCCAAGATAAACAATAACTTCGGAAATTCCCAAGTTCTACAGAGATGCAAACCCAAGAGACAAGAGAACTTATTTAACACACATGTACAGGATAAAATAAGTCCAATGTCCAACACAGATTCCTAGCTAAAATATTTACATATTTCTATAGGAACAACCTGATGCTTGAAGCAAGGATTTCTGCTCCTTTTTCCTAGACTTACAGTAACTTCTTTGGATAATTCTAATATTTATAATAATGGCTAGGGAGAGTGGCTTGGTGTCCTAGAGATGAAGATGCTTGCATCTCACTTGGAAGGTTGAGAGTTCAATCCTAGGCAATGACAGATATTTCTCTGTCGGGGTGCAAAGAGGAAATATCTGCTGCAAACTCCACATTGGCATCAGGAAGGGCATCCAGCCAGTAAATGCTCAGCTCCATTCAGTCACCTTGACCCTACCTTGAGGCAAGGGATTACAGCAGTGGTTCTCAACCTTTTTAATGCCGCAACCCCAACCAGTCGTAAGTCGAGGACTAAACCGGTCGTAAGTCGAGGACTACCCAACCGGTCGTAAGTCGAGGACTTTCCCTGCCCAGGAGCGCCGTGCATGCGTGGTTCCGCCCCCTGCGCCGGCCGAGGCGTAGCTGGCAAGTGGCAGAGACGGAGCAGGCTGACCACCAGCTGGCCCAGTCCAAGGGAGGTAAGGCACCCGCCGGAAAAGGGGGAAAAATGGCGGACAAAAAAAATGGCGGACAGCCTTGCTTGGCGACCCCCGTGAAATGGTCGATCGACCCCAAATGGGGTCCCGACCCACAGGTTGAGAACCACTGGTTTACAGGGTCATAAAAAGAAGAAAAATGGAAATGATGCACCAGCTCAGCAATACCAGCTTCATGCTTCTTATCTGTGGAATTTCTCCTTTTGTCTTTTTAATAGAAGAAACCCTTTTCTTATCTGGAAGGGAAGAGGTTGACGGAATCTCCTGACTCCATACCTCCATATCCGAGAGAGGTTATGGATTCAAACTCAGACACTGACTGACATTTAGGGAGACTGTAAATACTGGCCAGCTATTCACAACAGCAATTCTCTTGTTAATTGCACACCTGCAGTTGCTAGTATAGTGAAAGTTGAAACAAATCCACTGTACTATGCCATAACTCTAGTTTCTAGAGCAATGAGAGCTTCACCGGCTAAGCAATGGGTCATCCATATTTCTCTAGATGAAACATTTCATTTGCTTTTGGTTCTAACTTCAGTTGCTCTAATATATCTGTTTTTCCTTCTGCAACAAGGGAGAATTTTTCCAAAGTGATTCAACCAAGGTCTTCACTGAGGTTAATTCAGGACAAAATCCCAGTGGGCAGGAAATAGAACTACTGATGGTACTCTTTTCTGTCTTGTTTCTGACAATCAGTGGTAACATTTCCTAACTTTGCCAAAGGAGCTTCATGCAGTATTACTCATTTGACGTTTGAATCTGCAGGAACAGATAATTCAAAAGCCTTTTTTTTTTTGCTATTCAACAAAGGTCTAAGTAAAACGTGTAGAAATAATATATTAAATAGACATAGCCAGAGAATGAAATCATGGGAAGGTAAAATATGCAACAGTTCATATGTTATCAGCATTTTTCTGTCTGCTAAAAAGTACTGGGGATTGTCATATGGGGATTGTTTCCTTACCACTCTGTTGGAAGATCCAAGAATATTTGAAAATGTACAGGTGGACATCACTTGAGTTGCCTTAGGATTGTCACTCATCTCCTGTTGTGTAGGCAACAAGTATATGGTTTATGGCTATAATAAACTGATTTGATCCGATTTGTGCAAGTTGCTCAGCATCGGACTCAAGCGTGTGTGTGTGTGTGTGTGTATGTGTGTATGAGCCTGGTGGCCTAGTGGTGAAGATGTTCACCTCCCATTCAAGCTAGTTGGCCCCAAAAAGCTCTCTGTTGGCATCTACCTAGAAATATAAAAATGCCTGCACAAATTCCTCTACCAAAATTCTCAGTCCACTGAGTTATAGTAGTACCTTGAATAAACCACCTTCCTTACGACCGGTTGGGTAGTCCTCGACTTACGACCTGTTTAGTCTTCGACTTACGACCGGTTGGGGGTCGTGGCATTAAAAAGGTTGAGAACCACTGACATAGATGATAATACACTTTCTTCTCCTGCATAGTACTTTACAGCATATTCTAAGCATTTTCTACAGCATTTTCTAAGCATAGTACTTTACAGCACTTTCTAAGCATTTTACAGAGTCAGCATCTTGCCTCCAACGGTTCCTCATTTGACCAACTTTGGAAGGATGGAAAGCTGAGTCAACCTTGAGCCGGTCAGGATCGAATTCCTGGCGGTGAGCAGAGAGTTAGTCTGCAATATTGCATTCTAACCACTGCGTCACCACGGCTCTTTTGTGGTGTCTTTTGAGGATATATATTTAAGGAGACAAGATTCATTTGTTGTCTTTTACAAATTGGGTTTTGTACTCCTTCAGCTAAAGGATAATTCCATTCCTTGTTATGCACCCTCCGGAGTGGGGAAAATATTCTACAGATTGAATCACTATGAATGCTATGAAGGGATTTGTACTTAACTAAATGTTAAACAGGTTTCTCCTTGTACGTGTAAAGCTCCAGTTTCTCTTAGACTTGACACATAAGCCAATTTGCCTCTCACATGTGTACTGAATGTGTTCAGAGTAATCTTCCATCACAATGCATTTTGGCTCATGAAGTGCATAAAAGAGGAAATTTTATTGTCTGTACACTAACATTCCAGGATGTGAAGGACAGTTCTTTCATCCCTAAACACACATAGCAGAGAGTATTATCTTTTCAGAATCTCTGACTGGGAGAAAAATAAATAAATAAATAAATAAATGTTCTGAAGCAAAAGTTTCATCTCTAATTTTTTTTTATCAAAGTGTTGGTTTAGGGAAAGAGGCAACTCATAATTTAGTCCTGGTGATAGAAAGCCTGAAAATTGTCTATCGTCTTCCAGCCTATGACATGTAAAAACCTTCCTTTCTGCCAGAGATAGTTGAACAGAGTTTTTTTTCCCCTCAAAAATTGTCTGTGTTCAGTAGATTGGAAGAAAATAAAAGCCATGCTGACTGTCAAAGTGAAAGAACAATACAGGCACAAACATACCAGGGTTTTAAACAAGAAAATTGTGGTAAACAGAGGCCAGACATTGAAAAAATATGTCATGAACACCATCACCCAAGCATCATACAGAAAACAAGAAATAGTTAACTAAGCAATGTTAGGTGGATGCGAGCTTGATTGGATCCCTTTAAAAATTGCAGATGAACCTCTGAGATAGAAAATGTATCATTAATTTACCCTACGATTAGAAATCTTGGGCGCATTTCCTGACTCGTAGAAGTAGAGGACAGAAGAACAGAAATGTAAATGCAGAAGTGAAGCAGGCTCTGTGGTTCCTTCCTTCTTACACATCAAGGGTGTAAAGAAACGAAGTGCCATGTAAACATGTACTGTATGATAGATTCTTTTTTGTTGGATTTATTTCAATGGAGGCTAAATAGTTGTCACTTAGGGATGTTCTACTTTCTGCTTGGCCGGGTGATCTTGTATTAAGGAAGATATGGATGAGATGATTCCTAAGTTCCATGTTTATTTAAAAGATACTACGCAATATTGCTGCTTTAATTTCCAAAACGAATTTCTGCTTTGATTGGTCTCATCTATCGGAACCATGACACACGTGCCCAAAGAAGAAAAGTGAGGACAGAGGAAGCAAGCAAAGAAAGCTAGGCTCATAATTAGGATAATTATTCTGTGAAAGACTAGATTAAGGAAACATGATATGGAGAAATATCTGCCTATCCATGCATCCCCAGCAGCTATTTGCTGAATTTATTTGAACTCAAGAATTAAGCATGGTTGACCCAGAATAGTAATTAGATTGGGCACTACCAGGAAATAGCAGGTCTCTAAAACAGATGGAAATTCAATCTTTATTCTAGGAGAAAACTGCAAGAGATTTCACAAATAAAAGTCAAGCTTAGCTTGAAGGCCTTTTAATTAAGTGTTGTGTTGTGTTGTGTTGTATTGTATTATTGTAACCTAGCCACAACTCTTACCCATAGATGAGGAGTAATTTCCAATGTTAAATTGGAATAATTTAAAAGGTTAAATTGATGTGGTTATTTTGTGATTCCAACTTGTGATCCCTTTTAATATTAATATTAATAATAGTAAAGTTGTAAGGGACCTTGAAGGTCATCTAGTCCAACCCCCTGCTCAGGCAGGAAACCCTATACTATTTTGGACAAATGGCTGTCCAGTCTCTTCTTAAAAACTTCCAGTGTTGGCGCATTCACCGCTTCTGGAGGCAGGTTGTTCCACTGGTTAATTGTTCTCACTGTCAGGAAGTTTCTCCTTAGTTCTAGATTGCTTCTCTCCTTGATTAGTTTCCACCCGTTGCTTTTTGTCCTGCCTCCAGGCGCTTTGGAAAATAGCTTGACTCCCTCTTCTTTATGGCAGCCCCTGAGATATTGGAACGCTGCTATCATGTCCCCCCTCGTCTTTCTCTTCATTAAACTAGACATACCCAATTCCAGCAGCTGTTCCTTATATGCTTTAGCCTCCAGTCCCCTAATCATCTTTGTTGCTCTTCTCTGTACTCTTTCTAGAGTCTCAGCATCTTTTTTACATCGCGGTGACCAAAACTGGATGCAGTATTCCAATGTGGCCTTACCAAGGCCTTGTAAAGTGGTATTAATACTTCATGTGATCTTGATTCTCTGCCTCTGTTAATGCAGCCCAGCACTGTGTTGGCCTTTTTGGCAGCTGCAGCACACTGCTGGCTCATATTTAGGTGATTGTCCACTAGGACTCCGAGGTCCCTCTCACAGTTACTACTATTGAGCAAGGTACCCCTATACTATATCTGTACATTTGGTTTTTCTTGCCTAAATGTAGAACCTTGCTTTTTTCACCATTGAATTCAACAACCGAATACTAGTTATTGCATTCAATGAAATCAGAGTGATGTTGTCCAAGGGAAGAAGGACCCAACTTTTTATTCCATTCGAGTCTCCTAAACCAGTTATTGCCAAAGTCGCTTTTGTCTGCAGAGAAGGTAACAATCAGACCTAAGCTTTTGGGGCTAATGTTTTCCCATGAGGAAAGATGTCTTGGGAGAAGCTACATAGTCCATTTAGGAAACCCGGCTGTTAATTTTGCTAGCCAGCAATGGTTATTCTTCAAGATACAAATTAATACTTCCTGGGATCATGGAAATCAAAATAGATTTTTAATTAAGGGCAACCTACACAATGCAGGCTTAGGGAGAAGAGGGACCAGTAACAGTTCAGCATCCTAATGAAGGTGATTGACAATCTTAAATGTCTGTTGATACTAATTAAATGTTAATCAGTTTTAATGAGCTTACCCCGAATAGTCTTTGGAACGGGATGTGTTGAAAAGTCCAGGGGAAAAAGAAGGGGATTTTGTGCCAGTTCACTTGAGTTTACTGACTTCAGAAGAAGCCTAATGTGAACCTATTGAATTGAGTGGCACCGCTGAATGGCTCCCACAACGGGCTCTGCTAACCTGTTCAGAGCCTATTAGAGGAAGAAAACAGATATCGTGTCCAGGGGTGACATCGCATTATTGCCAGATTCCCCTTAACAAGATGCCACAGAATTGCACAGAGTGGGAAAAAAGCATTGTTTTACAGCCAATGGAGCAGCTGTGAAGCCAAAACTTTGCAAGGCCTTGACACAGTCCTTTATTGTGATGATGGGTTGCTAGTTCACGTTATGTAATATGAATTTTTCACCCAGATGATAAACCCATAGTAAACATTCACCCAAATGCATGGCAAAATAGCGACATAAAATGTGACTTTGACGGGGATGCAGGACTTGGGGTGGTTTCAAGTCCTTCTGTTGAAATAATCCTTCTTATTTTCAATAATGGATTAGGGAAATGTGAAAATTACTTCAGTGGTGTTGGTGGAAAACTGTAATGATGCCCAAATGATGACATCCTAGTAATGCGAACACAGATTCCAGATGCAATTCAAGATGCTGGCAGTCATTTTTAAAGCCTTATATGACTTGGGACCGAGTTACCTGAGGGACACCTTTGTCCAAGAGGCCTTGGATTAGATCTAGAAGACTGGGCATGCTGCAGATCCAGTCAGCCAAAGAATGTTGGTAGGTGGTGACTAGAAGACAGTCCTTTTCTGCAATAGCCCCTACTTGGTGGAATCTTCTCCCTTTGGAGATTAGAATGGCTCCAAATCTGTTAGCTTTTCATACGTTCTATGGAGATTCTTCAGTCATTCCAGGTCATGGATGTCCCAAAGGTGCTTTTTCAAAAGGCAACTGGACTTTCTTGTTTTGTTTTGTTTTTTGCTTGAAGATGTTTCACTTCTCATCCAAGAAGCTTCTTCAGTTGTGATTGAATGGTGGAAAGATTGGATTAGCTTCTTAGAGAAGTGGCCCAGTTGGAGAAATAGAATAGAATTCTTTTATTGGCCAAGTGTGGTTGGACACACAAGGAATTTGTCTCCGGTGCATAAGCTCTCAGTGTACATACAAGTAATAGTGATAATTATGATCATATACAACATGAAAATACATTCATTATAAATCGTGAAATACAACACTTAATCATAAATCACTTAGTGATAGTCATAGAGTACTAGCTAAGCAAACAACATAAATCATACTAGGGTACCAAACCCCCCCCCCATATAAATTGTAAGATACAAGCAGCAAGTTATAGTCATAAGAAGATAAGGATAGGTAATAGGAAAAATGAGGAGTATCATAATAATACAGCTTTACTAGTATTTTGACAATCATGTAGGAATTAGTTGTTAAGCAGAGTGACGGCATGGGGGAAAAAAACTGTCCTTATGTCTAGTCGTTCTTGTGTACAATGCCCTGTAGCGTCATCTTGAGGGAAGAAGTGGAAATAGTTTATGTCCAGGATACGAAGGGTCTGGAGATATTTTCACAGCCCTCTTTCTTGCTTCTGCAGTATCCAGATCCTCAATGGAAGTCAGGCTGGTAGCCATTGTTTTTTCTGCAGTTCTAACTATTCGTTGAAGTCTGTGTCTGTCTTGTTTGATTGCAGTTCTAAACCAGACAGTTAAGGAAAAAACAAGAAAGTCCAGTTGCCTTTTGAAAAAGCACCTTTGGGTTTCGTAAGGTCCTAAAAACCTGGCTATGATCCCACGCTGAATATGTTAAGGCCCTGGTTTCCTGGCTTTATTGTTAAATGGCCAAACATCTTGGTTGCTGTGTGTATTCATTGTGGATGGCTTTATTGTTTTAAAATGTTTGCATTGTTTTAACTGTGGAATATTTTTTGAATGGTAGGCCAGCGTGCTTTACTTACCTTATAGATTGACTATTGTAATTTGTTCTAGATTGGGCTCCCCTTGAAGACCATTCAGAAGTTGGTCCAGGCAGGTGAATGAAGATGAAAAACAGAAACTTCTTTTACTGTGAAAGAAATCCTTTGGAGAAGGAAGGAAAGATTGAGGCACTGTATTAGCCCTTACAATAAATTGCAGGTCTTTGATAGTCATAGTCTTTAACGTCTGGAGAATGAGAACATATAGCCACTGAGGATGGCAAATTATAGATAATAAGGATGGAAATACACATTTATTGAACAAAAAAAAATGGATTGCTCTTTCACTGAGGAGAGAACAAAGGGAAGGGTTCTTTGTTACTGATGAGCTTGATAGTTTAATGCAATCTTCCACAGGTGTTCTTTTTCTTTCTCTCTCTCTTTTTCTTCCTTGTTCCACTTTGCTTATATTGGAGCGCTCAGCAGAATCTCTTGGGCTGTTTTTTTTCCCTATGAATGCATCTATCGCTCACTTTCTGAAGATAAATTTTCCAGCTAAATGCTCTCCTGGCTGTTCCCAGAGAACACTGTGCTGACAGCAGAGACGTTTGCTTTCAAAATCCACTTTCTCTGAGTTTATTCAGATTTATGAGGGCTTCCCAATCACTGACAGTTGAGTACTTGCACACCTAAAATAAGCTATAAGATCAGATTGTGCAAGATAAGAAATATCTCTGCTCTCTCTCTCTCTGCTATTTCTTATCTATCTATCTATCTATCTATCTATCTATCTATCTATCTATCTATCTATCTATCTATCTATCTATCTATCATTTATCATGTTTCTATCTCTATCATGTCTGTCTGTCTATCTATCATATATGTTTCTATCTCTATCATGTCTGTCTGTCTATCTGTCTGTTTGTCTGTCTGTCTGTCTGTCTGTCTGTCTGTCTGTCTATCTATCTATCTATCTATCTATCTATCTATCTATCTATCTATCTATCTATCTATCTATCTATCTATCTAACATGTTTCTCTCTCTCTCATGTTTCTCTCTCTCTCATGTTTCTCTCTCTCTCATGTCTCTCTCTCTCTCTCTCTCTCTCTCTCTCTCTCTCTCTCTCTCTCTCTCTCTCTCTCTCTCTCTCTATCTATCTATCTATCTATCTATCTATCTATCAGCAAATTCTACTAAGTGTCTAGTGCCCTAAGACAGGAAAATGTTTCATTTTAATTGAAATTTTATATTATAGCCCATTTAGATTTGAAGTAATGACTGAGGTCATGCAACAGGAAGCTACTGATAGTGGATGAGGAAAGTGCTAGAAACAGAAAAAACAACTGCTACATGGAAGGCTGAGGCAACCTTGAGCCAGTCAGGATCAAACTCTTGGCAGTGGGCAGAGTTAGCCTGCAATACTGCATTCTAACCACTCTCCACTATCTAACAAATGGTTTAAACAAACCATTTGGCTATTAACTGATCATCAAGAGGCAACCTTTGACTAAGCTTGCTCTTGCTTGGAGCTTAGTTTGGACCTCTTTTACATAGCAATTATTTCTAAAGCTAAGAAGCCTAAAACATTTGAAGTGTGTACCATGTTAGTACTTTAAATGTGCACAAAATTTCAAGATGAGAAAGTTGCACTCTTCTACACTAAACAGGAATCCTTCTGACTGGCAATTTGTAAAGCTGGTTCACATTTTAAAGTATGTTGTCCAATTATTAGACTTTTTTTTTGTTTTGGTCAATGAAATAAATGAACACAACTGATTTATGGATCCACAATTTCAGTTTAGATTGTTCTTTGGGGAGAGATTAATAGGAGAAAAAAGGAGACTAGGTTCACTATAATTCTGATAAATATCCTATCCTCCAAAAAGTATTTCAACATTTTAAAGCAGATTTTCAGAAACGGCCTTAGCAATATAAGACTGCCGTTATCTGTCCATAATCAAGAGAATGAAACATGAAAAGAATGAACAATACCTTTGGGGAAAACTAATATGCAGATAAGCTTAACAGAAGAGATTTATAGAAAGCATAATGAGCCAAGATAGATGCTTTTGCCAGTTAACTGAAAAATCAGTCTCTCTGGGTACTAATAATATTGCACATGCCTGCTTGAAGTTTATAATCCCATCAGCAGCTGGAGACTGATTTACAGTTGAGCCCAGTCTATCCATTATTACTTAGCATTAATAGAAAAGAGTTAGAGGAAGATTTTAAATGGCATAGATGGAAGTTAGAGACCCAGTTGGGGCTGACAATCAACTGTCCTTCAGTGTCTCCCCAAATTCAAGGGGAAATGTTTCAAAGGGGATGAGCAGACACTGAAGAAGATGGAATGGTAACTGGCTTTTATTCATTTACCAGGCCTGGAAATGTGGAATCTCTTGCTACTGGATTTAATAGTCTTATTAAATCTGTAGCACCCTTTCCACCCGATCAGGATGTACAAAGCATTTGACAACAGCCTCAAAATGATGTGTCTACTTAAATGCAAAAGAGGTTGGAATAGACTATCTCCAAGGTCCTTTCCAACTATGATGATGATGATGATGATGATGATGATGATGATGATGATGATAAGCAACATGATTAAGTGGAGACTGGAAGCTACCTGGAAACTTCACAGGGTGTAGAACGTAGGGGCTCACCTGTTGGTGGATTTGAGTCACTTCAGTGATTTAGCACCTGTGCTGGTTATTGATATGCTTTTGAGTAGAATTGCAAGTCATACATGTCTTGAGTCCATTCAAGATACGGGGCCATCTTATTTCATCTAGTCTGTGTTATTAGCCCAGGAAAAGATGCGGTCAGAGCTTGGAGCAATTATTAGACTGAATTTCTTGACTTTAGGATGGCAGATACAGGATTGGGGTGAATAGTGGGGCAGCTCCTGGCTTCGTTTCTGATAGTTGGGTCAGAAGTATTGGGAAATATTATAGTAATATTGGGAAGAGATATTATAGTAATAGCATGCTACAATAGCAGTAAGAAGTATGCTGACCTATTGGTCAAATTTCTCCCTACCTAAGGTAAGTGGGTGGTATTAGCAAAACTCAGACAGCACAATATATTTAGAAAGAGAAACTAAGTATAAAAGATCTGAGATGCCTAAGTGTTTCCAATATATCCTATTTCCCATAAACAAGAAACAAAAGACAATTTATCTGCTCATAATTGAAAGAATATTGCTTTTTTGCTTTCCTGATTTATTGGATGCAGTGCATAATTTGGACTTCACCATCTTTTGGAATTAGTTCCACAGTTTCTGTGTTTTTATACCTCTGGTGAGTAATTTGGGTACGCCTTTCCCTCCACACAAACAGACGCAGAGATTGTAAATATTTGTAGACTTGGCACTGAGAATAATTGAAGTCATTTTTAAGCATCTTGTTGCTTTCTTCTTCTTATAGAATTTTGAATCCTCTATCATCCAGAACTGTGTAATCATAATAGTCAGAGGCAGGTTATTTAGAGCCACATTTTTGTCCTATTTGTAATGGCATAGATTGCCCGAAAAATACTTTTTTTTTTTTTACCTATGCAGTGTGTTGCAGAACTGAACAATTTGTCTCTTTAATGTAATCATTAACTGGTCTTTAATCATTTGAGTTCACCAGCTATTTGAGGAAATAACAAGTCCCAGGGCAGTGGTTTGCCCATTTGTGAACTCAGTGGATTTTTAATCATGTCCCGTAGTGCTTTTCTCGTTAGGAATCCTTCTCTGAAGCTTAAGTATGTACCTATACTTTGTCTTGAGTCTGGTACCAATTCTTTGTCTTGCCTTTCTTTCAGCCACTTTACATATTTTTGACGTGACCTGTCATGCACAGTGTCAGACCTGCCTCAGCTTGAGCTTCTAAGTAAGAACGATCCTTAACACCATTGGTTAAGAATGGTATAGTTTACTACAGTGATGGCGAAACTTTTAGAGACCCAGTGCCCAAACTGCAACCCAAAACCCACTTATTTATCACCGGGTGCCAGGTGGGCGTGGCTGCGGTGGTCATGGCAGACTGGGTGGGCGGGGCCAGGGTGGGTGGGCGGGGCCAGGGTGGCAGGGGCCAGTCCCTCGTTATCTCCGGGGCACAGCACGCGTGCCCACAGAGAGGGCTCTGAGTGCTGCCTCTGGCACGCGTGCCATAGGTTCGCCACCACTGGTTTACTAGAAGCCAATACAGTACAGTAGTGCAATACAGCAGTGCAAAACCAGAACTGAAGTTTGCATACCAAAACCCCAAGTGAAAACTTTTCCTCGCTTAGACACTTCCTATTGCTGGTCCCCTGCTCAGTTCCAAAGAAGATGTTTTGGAAACAGCCACTTTGATTGTAATCTGGCTTGCAGCTGCATTCTTCTCTGTGCAAAGTGACCTTGAAATACCCTCTTAACCTTCACTTTCCTTAACCTTCACTTTCCCCTCAATTGCTCCCCCTCCCTCCAGTGTTCATGGCAGACTGGTACCGAAAGGATTGCAGAGTGCAGGTGGGAGATGGCGGTTCTTACACATAGCTTCCATGACACGTCTGTGGCCTTCTAAACGTGTCATCAAATTTGTTACTTTAGGTATAAAGACCATCTCCTTCAGCAATAATCTCTCAGCCCAAAAAACCAGTCAGTGTGCCGTATGCAATATTCAGATGAAGAGCATTGGTCAACTAATAGATAATAACAATGGAAGAGAATGAATCCTGGGGTATTTATACAACACACGGCTAAAACAACATTATCTGGGGTATGTGATTCACTTAAAATCCCATTGTACATGTCCATTCCATTCTCGTTAATTAATTCAAACAGTCAAATCAATTTGACAGAATAAAATTGATTCAGTGTGGGTAGTTGATTCAATTTGGAAAGAGGTGTGCTTGGGCATGCAAAAACATGTGCAAATTATCATATAGATGCAGAAGCACAATTTGATTTGCTGTGTTAGATCAATTTGATGATCTGAAGGGTGATTCAATTAAATTTCCTCTAACTAAATTTTTGAATCAAATTTTCACAGACTCCCATTTATTGATCTACCTATCTAGATTTTTCAACTGGGAGAAAAGGATTCATGGAGTTATCAGTAACGGTAAAAAAACTCTGAAGCATTCGGGAATATTTAATCATGCTGGACCCCAGTGTTTTAGGGAGTTTTCACTTTAAGGAAAAAATTCAATTTCCCCCATCCCTGAACTGATTTTCTTTAATTCATTGGTGCTTTACAAATATTGTCTGCACACGGTTCCCTCAGAACCCATGATCGCTTGATGATTGTACACATTGCCTGTTATTAACCTTGATGAATGCTGTAGTTAAACCAGTTGAAGTATGATTAGAATTAGAATTTTTAGAATTAGAATATGTTTTATTGGCCAAATGTTATTGGACACTCAAGGAATGTTGTTGGACACATAAGCTCTCAGTGTACATACTAACAACAAAGTGATAAACTCCCTAGTTAGATGAAGATTGTGTCTAGTGTCAAGATTTCTTTGAAATGCTTCTTACAGTAACACCTTTACACTGCTTTAAAACACCATTGTAAAGCCTTAAACATCTTGATGAAGGAGCAAGTAATTAAGTCTAAATGAAATGAAGCAATATGATCCAATCCCTTAATTTCTTAAAAACAACAACAACAAAGGGTGATGCCTACAACTTTTCTTCTAGAATCTTTGTAATCAGATAATTTGGACTCCGATTTTATGTTAGGAATTCAAAAGCTTGCCCAGGGTTGTCAGCCCAGCTGGCAGAATTTTGTTACAGAGAATGTTCAGAGAAAATTGATGTGCAGTCGTGTTTGGAAGGCAAACGGACTGTTTTGCATCCTGTTTAGCTTATTTTTATTTCTATTTCCAGTTATCCCAACAAATCCTGAGTTTGTACATTGGCTTGGATGGTACATGTTCTAAATTGGTCGTTTGGCTTTCCACTGCTCATTGGTCTGTGGTGTAGACATTGAATTTCAAGAGTCACTCATAGTAAATCCTATTACTGCCAGTGGTGCAGGAGAATTTTTTTTTCCTGAAGATGTTAATGCATTAATATTAACAGAATAACAGAATGATAGAGTTGGAGGTTTTCTAGTCCAGAGGTCCCCAAATATTTGGGCACCAGGGACCAGTTTCATAGAGAAGGTTTTTCCGTGGACCAGAGAGTGTGTGGTTTTGTGTGCTGTCTACATCCCGCGGATGTGACTTTGCTTGTTTGTACAGACCAGTTGCTGCCATGCTGTGGCCCGGTACCGGTCCTGTTCTAGTAGTCTATACCCCTGCTCCAGCAGGAGATCCTGTACTATTTAAGACAAATGGATGTCCAATCTCTTCTTAAAACCTCCAGTATTGGCGTACCCACAACTTCTGGAGGCAAGTTGTTCTACCTGTTGATTATTCTCACTGTCAGGAAATTTTTCCTTAGTTCTCGGTTGCTTCTCTCCATGATCAGTTTCCATCCATTACTTCTTGTCCTGCTTTCAGGTGCTTTGGAAAATAGATTGACCCCCTCTTCTTTGTGGCAGCCCCTCAGATATTGCAACATTGCTATCATGTCACCCCGAGCCCTAAAACATACTAGACATTAAGCATGTTGTGCCATTGGTAGAACTGCTGTGAAAAAAAAGCATGTAATGCTAAATCAAAACTCTTACAGTTTTTAATGAAAAAAAAACCCCTTCAACATGAATGGGGGAAGAAAAATGAGTTGGGGGCATTTCTTTCAAAAAGAGAATAACATTTTAATGTATTTCGTCATGAACTGGTTGAAAGATACATTGCGACTTGCGCTCCCTATTTAAAATCATTACTACTTTTTTGCAGATTACTGTTGAAAAATAATTGTTTCTGAGTTGTACTTTGGGTCATGAATACTAGGCTTCTCATGCTTGTCCCTCATTATTTTATTTGGAAAATTTATATTGCCGCCTACTTGCTCACGGCAACTCAAGGCAGCTTAGGAAGGATGTGCTAATATATACTTCTCTCTCTGATTCTTCCCTTCTTCCTCTCCTGGTTTTTCAACACAATATCCTCCCTAGAATGAATAAGTCATCTTTAAGACACATTTGTTTGCAGCTGTATTGTTATCTAATTTATTAAATTTGAATCATGTTCAAAATCATCTTACCCTTAAAATATTTATGCTTTAATTTGTTATTACTTCCTAGCTGTGTGATTATCATTAATTTTTCAGATTGCTTGACAGCAACATTTTTTTTAAAAAAAAAATAACACCAGATACTTGCTATTTCAGTAACAGTCTTCTCTTGTATAGGAAGTTACAACACACTCTGTTTTCTTTTTAATGAAGTACCAACAAAATATCCTAGCTACATAGCTTAATTTGGTGCTGTTCCAAAAGTTCTTTTGATTTTTTTTAACCATTATCAATATGCAAAAGAAGTTGCTTTTGATTTTTCTTTGGCTTAGTTAGGGAGTGGCTGAGGCATATACGAGTAGAAATTCTCTTGAATTGTATATTCAACTGTCTATCAATTTAGAGTCTTGGGATTTAGCACCTCAGTAGTTTAAGACAGATTTTGCAAGAATGGCCAAAATATATTGGCTTGTATTTCAGCATAATCATGATGTTTGAAGATGACTACCAATCAACTGGATTATGTCAGACAGATTGACAGTTTATGGATAAAGTTGTTGGATTGCAGGCCAAATGTGCTAAAAGCTAATAATACTAAAATGGAATGGCACAATTCTACATGCTATAAAGAATGGTTTGTGTCTCATTTTCAGAGCAATCAAAGCAAAGCTACTTTTCTTCATATGAAAAATGGCCAGCAAGGAAATGTAAAACCCTGAAATTACAGCGTATCTCCTCTAAATGTAAAGATGTTGGAAAACATTATTAATTTTGAAACAGAACAGACATTGTGCTCCATAAAGGCTCTTTCCTGTCCTGATGACTAAATCAGTCTGAAGATTTTGCAACTTGCAACTGTAAATGTTTTAGGTGGATATGCAAAATAATTATTTTTTTTGAAAAAAAAAAGTATTAAGGAACAAAAAAACTTATGAATAGATTCCTACTGTTGCTGTTGGTGTTCACAGGAAAACGTAACACCAAATGTAATTCAAAATTAAATCAATCATACTTTCAAGTCCATTTATAACAAATAAAATCATGCCCTTAATATATATATATATATATATATGTTAAGGGCATGTTTATTTATGTTTATTTCCCCCCATCCCACCATGTACATGACATGACATGAACAAATAAAATTAAATAAAATTACAATGATGACTAGCGCTGATGAAGTTACCTAGTTAGGGTAATAAAATGTCTGCAAGAAAACAAACAAGCTCAGAGAGCACCAAGGACCCCTCATGTCAACTCTGAGCTACAAATATTCTCCTTTATTAATGGGGATGGTGGAATGTAAGGGAGACAGGGCTAGGGGAAGGAGGGAAGGAAGGAAGGAAGGAAAGAAAGAAGGAAGGAAGGAAGACAAGTCATGAAATTCTGTGCTACTTTAGTCTCTTCAAGTGCTTTCATTTATGCATTCTTCATAATCTTTATATGAAAGTTGTCTTTTTCTTGAATTCCAGGAATGAGGGTAGAGGATAATGATAATCTTGTTTGCTTGTTTGCTTTTAAGTTTGATATCGTGTCTTTGTGTCCATAAGGCGGTATAAAGAAGGCAAATTGCATCATGGGCACTCTCTGTGCTCGCATTTGAATATGTGGCCACGCACACATAAAATGGCAGCCATGAAGAATTTCTCCAGATTACACACATAACAGAAAGAGAGAAATACATCCATCTCTTCATAAACAAACAATAAACCACCAGGTCTTTTCATTTGGTAAGATCAACCACAAATTAATTACTGCCAGAAAATCCCAACATTACTCTTTCCATTCCTTTGCTACTGAGAAGTGCCCTTTAACTGAGCAAAAGGTTTCAGCAGAGGAAAAAAAATCGAGATAAAATGTCAGTTCAGGAAACCTTTTATCTCTGTTGGAAAAACCAGATTTTTTTTTTTAAAAAAAAAGAAAGTTGGGGAAATAACATTTCCCTGACTGTGTTCATAATAGGCATGCCATGTGCAATCTGATATATGACAGCTAATTTGTCTCCTGAGAATCTGGAGCATTAGGTAAAAACACCATAAAATGAGAATTTCCATTGTTGAGAAAGAATGGGAGGCGGAAAAAAAAAAAGCCTTAAACTTTCTGTTTGTGTGAATTGGATGGGTTTATAATTTGAACTACTCTGATGTCCAAATATCTGTATGCACACATGGCAACAATATGCAAATCTTGCCCTTATGTCTGGCACAAGTATATAAGCGGTGCTATTTGCATGACAATATTGTCATGTACGTGTTATCACTTATGACTCTCTCCTTCCTTGCATGATAATTGTGGGTCCTGGACAAGTGATATTCACCTGAAAATCTTCGCCACAGATAGTAATAGCAATATATTGAAGATTGGAAGATAACTGCCCTTTTAATTTTTAATGTAAGGAATTGAAGTGGACTCTTCAGTGGACTCAGTGTAAGGTTGCTTCTTAGATAGATGATCTAAGATGTTAAATAATGAGACATCAGAAATGGAACCACAATTCAATCCAATTTGGAAGGATATTATGGTTTATGTCAATAGCAATAGACCCCAACATGGTAATACTTCACATATACACATACTCACATGTATGTATATGTGTGCATATATGTATGTGTGTATATGTGTGTTTGTGTGTGTGTAATTATATAGTGTCAATTTGTACGTGTACAGTACCTGGCTTTTTACTTAGTTTTAGTAGGGTTTTTGTTTTTGCATCTTCTATATCTTTTTTCTCTATGCATCCTGGATTTATGTTAATTTGCTTAATGACCAGTATGACTTACAACCATAATTCCAGGATCAGTTTTGGTCCTAAGTCAAGGATTACCTGTAATCAATTAAAAAAAACCCAAAAAACGAGGGGCCACTTCATTTTTTCTTCTTCTTAAAATGATCACGCAACCACATTGCATGGATCCTTGAGTCTTCAGGTGATCATCAGAAAGGAAAGAGAGAATTCTGATGTTGAAAGTTCCCTCTTCTCCTTTTTCTTCTACCAGAGGGAGGGGGGATGGAGGGAAGGAATAGAGTAGAGTAGAGTAGAGTAGAGTAGAGTAGAGTAGAGTAGAATAGAATAGAATAGAATAGAATAGAATAGAATAGAATAGAATAGAATAGAGCTGGAAGGGACCTTGGAGGTCTTTTAGTCCAGCTCCCTGCTCAAGCAGGAGAACCTATACCTTCTCAGACAGGTGAATGTCTAGTCTCCTCTTGAAAATCTCCAGTGATGGAGCACCCACAATTTCTGGGGGTAAGCTGTTCCACTAGTTGATTGTCCTCACTGTCAGCAGAGAAGAGTCTTCCAACTTCTCTTTCTCCTATTCTCCCAATTTCTGGAATTTAGTAGAAAATGAAGAACACAAGTCCACCTCTTTCATAAAAAGGCAACCCTGAGGCTGGAATTGGATGGTAGATTTCTGCCTGTTAGTCTTATTATGATGGCACCACTGGTTTTATACTATATCAGCTTTCTTCCCCATCTACCGTATTTATTGGCGTATAACACGCACAGGCGTATAACACGCACCTTCATTTTAAGGGAAATTTCAGGAAAAAAACTTAAAGGTGGGGCCTGGCGGCGGAGAGTTGGCGGCAGCGGCAGCAGGAGGATGGGGAAGGGGCGTGGCTGCCCGGGCCAAGGTGGGGCCGGGTGGCGAAGGGCCGCGGCTGCCCGGGCCGANTAGAAGAGCTGTTTAGGGATGCGATGGTCTGGCATCCTTACAACGTGGCCTGCCCAGCGCATCTGGGCTTTCATCAACAGAGTGTAAACTGATGATAGGCCTGCTCTGGAGAGGACATCTGTATCTGGTATCTTATCCTGCCACCGGATCCTCAGAATTCTACGAAGGCAAGTCATGTGGAAGTAATTCAGTTGCCTAATGTGCCTCCTGTACACTGTCCAGGTCTCACTAGCATACATCAGGGTAGTTAGCACTGCTGCCTGATAAACTTTAAGCTTAGTAGCAAGGCTTATTCCACGGCGGTCCCACACGTTAGTTCGCAGTCTGCCAAATGCAGAACTTGCCTTGGCAAATGTAATTCAAAATTAAATCAATCATACTTTCAAGTCCATTTATAACACATAAAATCACGCCCTTAATATATATATATATTAAGGGCATGTTTATTTATGTTTATTTCCCCCCATCCCACCATGTACATGACATGACATAAACAAATAAAATGAAATAAAATTACAGTGATGACTAGCGCTGATGAAGTTACCTAGTTAGGGTAATAAAATGTCTGCAAGAAAACAAGCAAGCTCAGAGAGCACCAAGGACCCCTCATGTCAACTCTGAGCTACAAATATTCTCCTTTATTAATGGGGATGGTGGAATGTAAGGGAGACAGGGCTAGGGGAAGGAGGGAAGGAAGGAAGGAAAGAAAGAAGGAAGGAAGGAAGTCAAGTCATGAAATTCTGTGCTACTTTAGTCTCTTCAAGTGCTTTCATTTATGCATTCTTCATAATCTTTATATGAAAATTGTCTTTTTCTTGAATTCCAGGAATGAGGGTAGAGGATAATGATAATCTTGTTTGCTTATTTGCTTTTAAGTTTGATATCATGTCTTTGTATCCATAAGGCGGTATAAAGAAGGCAAATTGCATCATGGGCACTCTCTGTGCTCGCATTTGAATATGTGGCCACGCACACATAAAATGGCAGCCATGAAGAATTTCTCCAGATTACACACATAACAGAAAGAGAGAAATACATCCATCTCTTCATAAACAAACAATAAACCACCAGGTCTTTTCATTTGGTAAGATCAACCACAAATTAATTACTGCCAGAAAATCCCAACATTACTCTTTCCATTCCTTTGCTACTGAGAAGTGCCCTTTAACTGAGCAAAAGGTTTCAGCAGAGGAAAAAAAAATCGAGATAAAATGTCAGTTCAGGAAACCTTTTATCTCCGTTGGAAAAACCAGTTGTTTTTTTAAAAAAAAAAAGAAATTTGGGGAAATAACATTTTCCTGACTGTGTTTGTAATAGGCATGCCATGTGCAATCTGATATATGACAGCTAATTTGTCTCCTGAGAATCTGGAGCATTAGGTAAAAACACCATAAAATGAGAATTTCCATTGTTGAGAAAGAATGGGAGGCGGAAAAAAAAAAAGCCTTAAACTACTTTCTGTTTGTGTGAATTGGATGGGTTTATAATTTGAACTACTCTGATGTCCAAATATCTGTATGCACACATGGCAACAATATGCAAATCTTGCCCTTATGTCTGGCACAAGTATATAAGCGGTGCTATTTGCATGACAATATTGTCATGTACGTGTTATCACTTATGACTCTCTCCTTCCTTGCATGATAATTGTGGGTCCTGGACAAGTGATATTCACCTGAAAATCTTCGCCACAGATAGTAATAGCAATATATTGAAGATTGGAAGATAACTGCCCTTTTAATTTTTAATGTAAGGAATTGAAGTGGACTCTTCAGTGGACTCAGTGTAAGGTTGCTTCTTAGATAGATGATTTAAGATGTTCAATAATGAGACATCAGAAATGGAACCACAATTCAATCCAATTTGGAAGGATATTATGGTTTATGTCAATAGCAATAGACCCCAACATGTTAATACTTCACATATACACATATTCACATGTATGTATATGTGTGCATATATGTATGTGTGTATGTGTGTGTTTGTGTGTTTGTATTTATATAGTGTCAATTTGTATGTGTACAGTACCTGGCTTTTTACTTAGTTTTAGTAGGGTTTTTGTTTTCGCATCTTCTATATCTTTTTTCTCTATGCATCCTGGATTTATGTTAATTTGCTTAATGACCAGTATGACTTACAACCATAATTCCAGGATCAGTTTTGGTCCTAAGTCAAGGATTACCTGTAATCAATTAAAAAAACCCAAAAACTAGGGGCCACTTCATTTTTTCTTCTTCTTAAAATGATCACGCAACCACATTGCATGGATCCTTGAGTCTTCAGGTGATCATCAGAAAGGAAAGAGAGAATTCTGATGTTGAAAGTTCCCTCTTCTCCTTTTTCTTCTACCAGAGGGAGGGGGGATGGAGGGAAGGAATAGAGTAGAGTAGAGTAGAGTAGAGTAGAGTAGAGTAGAGTAGAGTAGAGTAGAGTAGAGTAGAGTAGAGTAGAGTAGAGTAGAATAGAATAGAATAGAATAGAATAGAATAGAATAGAATAGAATAGAACAGAACAGAACAGAACAGAATAGAGCTGGAAGGGACCTTGGAGGTCTTCTAGTCCAGCCCCCTGCTCAAGCAGGAGAACCTATACCGTCTCAGACAGGTGAATGTCTAGTCTCCTCTTGAAAATCTCCAGTGATGGAGCGCCCACAATTTCTGGGGGTAAGCTGTTCCACTAGTTGATTGTCCTCACTGTCAGCAGAGAAGAGTCTTCCAACTTCTCTTTCTCCTATTCTCCCAATTTCTGGAATTTAGTAGAAAATGAAGAACACAAGTCCACCTCTTTCATAAAAAGGCACCCCTGAGGCTGGAATTGGATGGTAGATTTCTGCCTGTTAGTCTTATTATGATGGCACCACTGGTTTTATACTATATCAGCTTTCTTCCCCATCTAATTCTCTCCCATTTTAGCATCTTCTTCCTTTCTAAACTGTTCCTGGTTCATTTTGATAGTCTTTTTGCTTTTTTAGCGCTTGCTTCAGCCTACTATTTTCCTCTGTTCAACATATTTGGGTGAGGAAAGGAGTTAAAGTATATGAGCAGCCAATATTATTACCATGTTTAATTGTCTTTCTAGGATGATTTAAAAAAAAAAATTCTACCGAAGTGTTCCAAAAGATTAATGTATGTAAAATATTGCTATTCATCAGCAGATGGCAGTGTAGCAGTGTAATTACTATTGTTCCAATAGGGCTGTAGAACATATCTGAATTATATTAAAATAAATAACTTGAACCCTGTTTGAGTTATATTTTATGAGATACCAGAGTGGGAAGGAACTAAATGCACAGTAGATATGATGCAGCTGAAATACAAGTGATTTAACTAACTTGGGAGCTTTGTAAATTGTAAATTAAATTTTTATGACATCCAGCATAGCTTTTCATGTTGTGTGAAAATCATTTTGTTGAATGACAGAGAGAGAGAGGGGGGGGGGGGAAGAGAAAGAGAGAGAGCAATAGCACTGGATGTATTTGTTCTCTGTAGTTTGGCTTTCAAAAACCACAGTGCAAAAGAAAAAGATGTTTCAAGTGCAGTAAATCCTCAAGATGCTCAAACATTATGTACCTAAGTCTTGACATGGATAGAAACACATTTTCTTCAAGATCGGATCTGGATCTTATATGTTAATTTGGTTATTCTTTAAGAGAGAGGCAGAAGAATAAAACAACAACTTTTTTGGGGGGGAAGCATCATTAAATAAATACGCTAAAAGGGGGAAATAGCTCAATGAACTTTAAATGTTGGTGGACATTTTTTCCAATGTTACCCTTCCCCCATTTCTGATCAATTCATAGTTGTAATCTTGACCTTGCTTTTTCTGCCTCTTTTAAGCTGTTGTCCACTCTGATGTATTAAGGAGCACAGCGGCTCGCGTGGTTAGGACACCAGGTTGGAGGTCAGCAAGGTTGTGTTTGAGACCCAGGTGCTGCCATGGGGCAGGGTGAGCTCCTGTCCTTTGCTCCAGCTCCTTCCGGGGACACGAAAAGAGCCCCCAACTGGGTGTCCCCCAGGCAACGGGGATGTCACCGGCTAATCCTTTCAACCTGGATGGTGCTTCTGATATGAGTGCGATGCGATCTGCTGTGTTCACATGGCATGAGAGAGCAGCCAATTTTATTTTGCCGGTCTCCTTTTCATTCTTATTGGGATTAAGTATTCTGCTGCCATACTGAGACTTAATTTTTTTTTATGGGGAGGATAATTGAGTTCAGTAATTTTGAATTCTATGATGCCTCATCCACTTTCGGTCAATTAAACTTCCTCATCCAAGTGAATTCATCAGAAGTGTTAGAAATGCCTATTCCTGCAACTCCCTGTGATGTAGACATGGTTGGGTTTACCCACCATAATGAACCATAATGAAGCTTTCTTGGTTTTGGGTTAGCAGGTTGTATGAACCATAGCTTATGTCTTGATGTGCTGTGGATTGTTTAATCGGGTTATGTAAACCCATTTGAGATTCAGGTCTCTGACTCATTTTGATCCCCTGTGCTTTGAGGTGGTTCTCTGGTTTTATGAATGGTTCTTACTTTTAAAACAAATGCAAGCTTCCCTTTTTCAGGGATAGGGAGAGCTTTAATGTTAACATTTAGGAAGGCTTTTTTGTTTTTGGAAAACATTTGCTTTTCTCTCTTCCCTTTGTTAATACAGTTTATTTTTGATTCCATATCAATTTGTTCTGAGCCCTGTAAGACAGCTCCTTCTATTAGATTAATATGTTACTGTTATGAAAACAGACAGATCCAGGAATTACATTATGATTCTGTTAATGGAACCTCACAATAAAGTAGAATTAGTTCATCTGGACATGCGTCCTGTCTGGAATCTCTTGCAAGTAAGGCTGACATCAGTCTTGCAATCCTGTAAATATATTTCTCCCCCATTGCTTTTATATCCCAAGAAACAAGCAAGAATCTCTTTGTAGATGTTTGCAATGCCCATATTCCTGCTACAGGCTAAGCTGCCTCTTCTCTCACTGTTCTCCTGGCTGCCACTCTTTGTCTCCCAAGGTCATTCCCACATAACATCACAATCTCAAGCAACCAATGAGGTAGGAATGCAAGCCTTTGGATACCTGTTGGAATTCAGTCCCATTTCCCTCAATGCCACTTATTTCTGAGTAAACGCCTATAAGATAATGCTGTGCGATTTCTTAAATTCAGTTGACTCTCGAGTTCAAAGCCATCTGAAAAGTGTGAGCTTTTATTTGACGGGCCTCAACAATTTGTGTCCTTGCTTATCCCTACCCTAGGATTAATCCACAGTGGTTTTCAGTTTAAAAAGAATAATACAGGTCCAGTTGAAAGACAAATAGTGAACTAGCCAACCAAGGGCCAGCACAGACATTGGATTCTACCACAGCCAATTACAAACAATTGCTGTAGGAGTCTGTGGAATCACCATGCATGTATTCAAAAATATGCAAATGAAGAAATTTAATCTGATTCTTTAGGTGGCTGGCTATGATAAGTAATAGGGACTCTGGCAACCAAATTGAATGGTTCAGCAACCTCACCTCTGAGGCTTGTTCCCTGGCAAGCCCATATTTCTCAGTCTGACAAGCCTGTATTAATAGCAGCTTCCCAAACTGAAGGTAAATACAGTATAAATTGTCACTTCAGCAGGCTACCTTTCTTTGGTGGCATTGAATAATGAATTTTAACATCCTATGACCTTCTACGAGCAGGGTTGTTGTCCTCTTAGATGTTGAAGGACAGGATGGATGAGATGCCTGTGGAAATAAGACCTAGGATGATCTTATAAATAACGAACAGAAGGACTCCCATCAAATAAATTTCCTGGGGTGTTTGAAACTAGACTCGATAATAAAAGGTCTCTGTTTATGAGATCACAACATTCAATTCTTTATGTGATTAAAATGAACCATGAAAGAGCCGTGGTGGAGCAGTGGTTAGAATGCAGTATTGCAGGCTAATTCTGCTGAGTGTCAGCAGTTCGATTCTGACTGACTCAAGGTTGACTCAGCCTTCCATCCTTCCGAGGTCAGTAAAATGAGGACCCAGATTGTTGGGGGGCAATAGGCTGACTTTGTAAAACTGCTTAGAGAGGGCTGTAAAGCACTGTGAAGCGGTATATAAGTCTAAGCGCTAAGTGTTATTGCTATGAACCTGCTGGGAATTTTACATTTGTTCTTTCCCAACCGTCTGTAATGTAGATTTTTATGTGCATTATTATCCTTCAGAGATTGTTCAAAATTAAACTATCCCTATTCCCTATTCTTTTTAAATGCAGTTTTAATTTGAATTCAGGGGAGAATGACTCTTTCCTAACTATACAATTTTGTGGAAAGATCTGAGCTGAGAAGGGTAGTGTCTGTTCTACACCAATTCATGGTTGCCAGTCTCCATCCATTTTCGTGAAGATGTGTGTGCGTGTGGAGGCTATTAAAATCCATCAGTTTATTGACATTGCAGAGGGACTGGCACCTCATCTGACAGTACCTGAGAAACTGCCTGCCTTTCTATTTTTCAAACTGAAGCCCTTCAATTATTACGTGTACATATTTGGTGATGAGTGAAGGATGAAAGCAAGCTGATAACCTGTAGCCAGAAAATTTGTCTCCTTTGGAATTGAGTTAATTTGTGGAGCAAATAAAGAAAGCATTTCTACCATCTGCTCATTACAGGTTTCAATGCTGAAGACTTCATTCTTGTTCCAATATATCTGGCAGCAGTGAAATCCAAGGCTACCTTCCAGAATAGAATGGAAAAAAGCATAGGAGCAATTAAAAGACGATTAAAACGAGTCTGAATCACTGGAGGGCATTAGTGCTATATTCAACTACCCCTGAAATTCAACCCTAAAGAGTTAAAAACTAGGCTATAGGTTGCCTAATTATCTCCACCCTGCACATTTTTAAATGACATGGCTTGAGCAGAGGCCAAGGGAAGACTTGGCCTGGTCCAGTGCTAGCTATGCCACCGAGGAAGGCTGTTCAGATACTAGGCTTTGGTGCAATAATGTTCTTCTCCATCTGGCTGCATTTGCACACCGCAATAATCCAAATTCTTCTTTTGCAAAATGCTTTGGATGAATTCTGCACATCACTATCCCATCATTGTGTAACTACATGTCTATAAATCAATAAAGCTCATCTATAGGAAAATATAACAAGGAAAATATCTCTAAGCTCTAATCTCCTCTTCTTCCCTTGGAGTTTGATTTAGAGAGGAACAAGAGGCAATCATGGAGATATCAATATATCATCTCAAAAGCACCCCACTTTAAATCTCTGGGTTCTAGACTGCGTTTTGGATGGGGATGAGCTGGTTTTCACCATAGAGGGCTTCAATTTAATTATTACTTTTTCAATAGCTGAGGACTGCAGGGACCAAGATAATGATGTCACATGGTGTCACAAGATACAGACTAGAATGTTTCTTTTTTGGAGAGAGAAGGTCTTTGGCAGAGTTGGCCATCAAACTATGTATATCTGTTTTATTTAATTTCCAACCAAAAAAATCAGAAGTTGTGTCATGTCATGCTATGTTGGATTCTGAGTCAGTTTTGACTTCTGATGACAACATGAATTTCCTTGGCAATGTTTTAGGAAGTGGACTACTAATATCTTCTTCCAGTTGCTTTTTGACTTCTCAGTCAAGGGAAAGAGAGCATAACTCAACGTCCAAGTTTACGTGGTTGGCTTAAATGACTAAGGAAAGACAGGAACACAGGTTCCCCCATTACTAATCCAGCACCTTTAACCGCAATATCAAATTAGCTCTCCGGAGAGAAATTCCACCATAGTATTGCAGTAACAAACTATCAAATATTTGTGACGAATGTGGTCTCAGCCCCCCGCCAAAAATGTGGTCTCAGCCCCCCACCAAAAAAAGTTTTCAGAGTGGTCTAGTGGTTAAGACACCAGACTAGAAAGCAGGAGATCTTGAGTTCAAGTCCTGTCTTAGCCATGAAAGCCAACTGGGTGACTTTGAGCCAGTCACTCTCTCTCAGTCCAGCCCAACTCACAAGGTTCTTGTAGTGGGGAAAATAGGAGGAGGAAGATGTGTTGGACAGATGTGTTGAACCAAAGAGAGAAGCAACCTAGAACTAAGGAGAAACTTCCTGACAGTTAGAACAATTAGCCAGTGGAACAACCTGCCTCCAGAAGTGGTGAATGCACCAACACTGCAAGTTTTTAAGAAGAGACTGGACAGCCATTTGTCCGAAATGGTATAGGGTTACCTGCCTGAGCAGGGGGTTGGACTTGATGACCTCCAAGTTCCCTTCCAACTACTACTACTACTACTACTACTACTACTACTACTACTACTACTACTACTACTACTACTATTATTATTATTATTATTATTATTATTATTATTATTATTATTATTATTATGTTTGTCACCCTGAATTATTTGTAAAAATAACAAAGACAGGGATACCAATTAAACAAACAAAACAAACACATACAAATGCAAATAAATTCCAAATAATGCAATTTACTCATTTTTGCCTTACTTCTATAAGGCTTTCATTTTATTTACGATCAATAAAAATAGTTCGCCTTGACCTTTTAGGCAAAAAGCCACAAGTATTCGGAGGAGGAGTGGAAAACACCTCAATTTAAGATTTCCCTTTAGAATTCAGGGATGAGAACTGATTTAATTGGGCTTCCCAGTTAAAGCAAAATGCCCACCTGAGCAAACAAAGAAACCGCATCAGATATTTCATTTGATGTTAAAAGAAGTCAGGACCATTGGACTGAGAAAGTTCTATTGAAAATGCAAAACAGGGATCTGAAAGCTGAGCTGTCTCAGCTGGCTGCCCCTGAATTAAAGAGAAATCCAACATTTCGATCCAGTGTATGAGATCAAACGCCGAACGCACAAAAAAAGAACAAAGATGAGGGCCTTTGCACAAGCGTTAACTTGAATGTACAACTTCTGTCTAATTAGCACCAAGGTTTTTTTTTCAGATACCAAATCCTTTTCCTTGAATAACACTTACTCTCTTCACTCCTCAAAAGGCCAATTCTAATAAGAAATTACTTGGGAATGGAGATAACAGGTGAGATAGATATGAAAGAACATTGAGAGGGCATGAATGCCCAACAAGTCTCCCAGGTAGGAAGCAATGAAAGATACAGACATTTTGTAATATCCATAGTCTTTTCTCCCCTCTCTATGGATCATTTTCCTTATCCTATTAATCATTTCTCTGCATGCTGTAAATCCCCCTGATCCGATGTAAGTATTTATGCAGTTTCTGTAGAGCCATTGTATTATGAACATATATAGAATATAGAAAACGTATAGACTGCAGAGTAAATTGCCATCATTAACCAGCATTTCAAATACTTTGGGTGGAGGGTGCTCTATTTAAAATGTATACTTTAATGCTGGATCCCATTAAAAGGAACACATCTTGAGCTTCTTTTCATGTGNGCTCCAACACTGGAAGTTTTTAAGAAGAAACTGGACAGCCATTTGTCCGAAATGGTATAGGGTTACCTGCCTGAGCAGGGGGTTGGACTTGATGACCTCCAAGGTCCCTTCCAACTTTATTATTATTATTATTATTATTATTATTATTATTATTATTATTATTATTATTATTATTATTATTATTATTATTATTATTATTGTTATTATTGTTATTATTATTATGTTTGTCACCCTGAATTATTTGTAAAAATAACAAAGATGGGGATACCAATTAAACAAACAAAACAAACAGATACAAATGCAAATAAATTCCAAATAATGCAATTTACTCATTTTTGCCTTACTTCTATAAGGCTTTCATTTTATTTACGATCAATAAAAATAGTTCGCCTTGACCTTTTAGGCAAAAAGCCACAAGTATTCGGAGGAGGAGTGGAAAACACCTCAATTTAAGATTTCCCTTTAGAATTCAGGGATGAGAACTGATTTAATTGGGCTTCCCAGTTGAAGCAAAATGCCCACCTGAGCAAACAAAGAAACCGCATCAGATATTTCATTTGATGTTAAAAGAAGTCAGGACCATTGGACTGAGCAAGTTCTATTGAAAATGCAAAACAGGGATCTGAAAGCTGAGCTGTCTCAGCTGGCTGCCCCTGAATTAAAGAGAAATCCAACATTTCGATCCAGCGTATGAGATCAAACGCCGAACGCACAAAAAAAGAACAAAGATGAGGGCCTTTGCACAAGCGTTAACTTGAATGTACAACTTCTGTCTAATTAGCACCAAGGTTTTTTTCCAGATACCAAATCCTTTTCCTTGAATAACACTTACTCTTTCCACTCCTCAAAAGGCCAATTCTAATGAGAAATTACTTGGGAATGAAGATAACAGGTGAGATAGATATGAAAAAACATTGAGAGGGCATGAATGCCCAACAAGTCTCCCAGGTAGGAAGCAATGAAAGATACAGACATTTTGTAATATCCATTGTCTTTTCTCCCCTCTCTATGGATCATTTTCCTTATCCTATTAATCATTTCTCTGCATGCTGTAAATCCCCCTGATCCAATGTAAGTATTTATGCAGTTTCTGTAGAGCCATTGTATTATGAACATATATAGAATATAGAAAACGTATAGACTGCAGAGTAAATTGCCATCATTAACCAGCATTTCAAATACTTTGGGTGGAGGGTGCTCTATTTAAAATGTATACTTTAATGCTGGATCCCATTAAAAGGAACACATCTTGAGCTTCTTTTCATGTGNATGTAAGTATTTATGCAGTTTCTGTAGAGCCATTGTATTATGAACATATATAGAATATAGAAAACGTATAGACTGCAGAGTAAATTGCCATCATTAACCAGCATTTCAAATACTTTGGGTGGAGGGTGCTCTATTTAAAATGTATACTTTAATGCTGGATCCCATTAAAAGGAACACATCTTGAGCTTCTTTTCATGTGTTGGACTGCAATGTCTGTTGATTTGATTTAACCAGTTAGGTCTGAACATTGTTAAATAGTTTTAATAAAATATTTAGGCTTCTCTTTGCATATGATAGACACCAGTTTGTGTTCCATAGACCAGTTGTCCATGTCAGTAGTGGTAGTGCAAAACAGGGATAGGAAAGCTCTTACTCTTAGGAGATAATTGACCCATTATCTGAATCGCCTTTTTTATATTATGTAATGGTGTGTGAGAATAACCTTGGGAGACAGGAGGAAGAGCTGCAGAGTAGGCAATGATCAGACAAATGGCAGCTGAATTGGCAAAAGGAATGGGGGCATGGCAAACATCTCTGAAGGGTCTCTATCTGGTTTCTTGGACTGTAAAGGCAAGGGTTGAATGATGTATTTTTCTAAATTGCAAGATTCTATTAATGTAACTTTACAATAAAGTTAGAGCTAGTGCTTCTGGCAGTGCTTCTTGTCTGGGCAACCTCACAAAGCTGATATATTGTTAGTCTATTGCTTCCTGGTCCTTTGCTCTCAATGTTGGCAGTAAATAGTTTTATCCTCTCTTGCTTTTTCGATGCTCGTAGTTCCTATTTCCCCTCATTTTCTCTTTTGCAAATTAAATAGGCCAACTACTTTAACTCTTCCTCAAAAACAATGTTTTTCAGACCCTTTATCGAGTGTTCTCCTTCAGGGCAAACAGGTTTTACCATGAAAATTTTTTTAGATACAACATCAGTTGGGAATCATATTTAACTGGCTTTCAGCTCTGCGTTTAAGTGAAATAAATAAAGTAATCAGGATTCCCTCAACGTAAGTGACCATTGCATTAGTTCTGAAGAAATCTAGTACCAGTTTGGGACCAATTCTCGTATTGCAAACATGTGCGCGCATATCTTTTCCTCCTCCAGGGAGAAATAGAAAATGGGGAAATATTACCTTGAAACACAAAATCTAACCTTTTCTTTCTTCCCAGAAAGATTCTGCAAAAGGACATTTCCCGCCTCCTCCTGCTGCTGCTGCTGAAATAGTTTGTGAGATATCCACGAGGGTTTTGAATTCAGTTTAATCCCCATTTTTCTCTATGGAATAATTAAAATCTTTCCTCAGCCAGCTGACAGGTGCTACGATTCTGCAGATGCGAAGCTTTTAAATGGTTAGGGATGGTTTTAAAATACAAATGCAGTCATATGGGTGTTTGCCAGATGTCTGCTCTGAAGCAATATGTGTGCGCAGAAATGGACTTTGTATCAGACCCTTGGATTGCCTCCTGAGTTACTTCATCATGCTTTTGTTCCACCCATTGCAAAGGATGTAAACAAGAGGTTATTTTTTTTTTTGGGAAATGCTATTCCACCTTAACCTTCCTATTTAGTATAAAATAAAGCTGAAATTTTGAAAATGCTGAGTCCCACTAAGAAAATGGGAGGACCATGTCAACTTAATGTTGTGTTGGAAGCCAAGGCAAGAATTTTGGAAATAATGAATTCCCAGTGAGAAACAACTTTGACTTGTTTGTGGGGCTTCCATGCTCCTAGGAGAATGAGAACCATGCCAGAAGTTAGCCACAGTGTTGAGGTTTTATCAGAGGAGCCAGAAAAAGAGTATCTCTCTCGTAAGCAATATGGTGAGATATAAATTACAAAAAACGTACTGGATAGGTCATTGACCAGATTAATAAGGACTAAGTGTGGGAGATGACACTAGTACTGTATAAGAAAGGAAACAAAAGTAGAAGAAAAATTGAAAATAAAGATAAAGGATTAAAAAAAAGGGGCTTCTGATTTTTACAGCAGTTATAAGTACAATTATAAATTCCTCTCTTATTGTACAGTTACAAGATAACTCTCTTCATTCTATAGTCTATCTTGTCTAATCACCAAAGCCATAAATTATAAGTTCATTTTTTTCTGCTTTATACAAAATTTCTTAAGGACTTATTTCCAGATGCCAATCTAAGTTGTAAGAGAAAAATGCTCCAGAAGCTAAAAACAAAGAAACATTCAGGCAAAATTCTGTACAGCATGTCAGTAAGACTGGTGTCTAAAGCTGGTCATGAATTTTGGAGTCAGTCCTTTGGATGGGAGACCATTAAGGAATCCCAGATTTGCAGACTAGACTAGGAAGTTGAAAAGACATTTCAGAAAAAGTTCAAAACCAAAGTCCTTCTATGCTGCTGCTGAGAAGATAGCATGATCGTGTCCTTGTAATAATCAGGTGTTGAGGTCAACTCAAGGACATCATATGGATTCTTTCAACCAGAACAGCAAATGGGTTACTGAATGCAAAAATAAAAGAGGTCACATTTCATACAATAAAAGTATCAGCGATTGTGCTGCAAATTTCAGTCCTAAGCATATAGAAATTTGGTTTCTCTTGCTTCTCTTCACACTGAAATTAAATCTTAGGTACTTAGCTGTTAAAAGTAATTCTATAGTTCATTACTCATGATATCAGAAGCCTATTTGGGAGTAGAGATGTGAAGAATTTCAAGCATTCTTTTCTTTCTTTTTCCTATTCCTTGCATTGATAGGATCTTTTTTGAGTATGCCATTTTTTCCACCAGGTTTTTTTTTTTTTAAGAATAAATAAATATTTACCAGAAGAGAATCATATTGAAAAAAATGCCAGAATGCTAGAACAAATGCCTTTGAATCAAATGGATTGGATAATTTGTATGGAGAGTTTGAACTAAATCAACACTCTAACTTAAATTGATTCAGAATCAAATTGAAAATTCACATTGACTTGTGGCTGGCTCACACACTTCTCATATTATAAAGGTCGGTTTTGCAGGTTCTTTTATTTAGTTTATTAATCTTTCTGCAGGGTCTGTAATTACCTTAAGATAGTGATGTGTACGATTTCACTTACTTAAATAAGTGACGAGCTGGTCATGATACGTTGAGAGATTTTCTGGCTTGAGTTGATGAGTAGAGTCTTAGATTCTGCTTTGAAGTCCTACTCTGACAATGTTATCTTTTCAATTAAACATACCATTTAAAGCAGAGGTCCCCAACCTTTTGTGCACCAGGGGCCCGTTCCGTGAAGAGAGGTTTTTCCGCGGACCGGATGGTGTGTGGTTTTGTGAGTTGCCTGCATCCCGTGGATGGGGCTTTGCTTGTTTGTGTGACCTGGTTGCTGGCATCCTGCAACCCGGTACCGGTCCATGGACCGGGGGTTGAAGATCCCTGATTTAAAGAACAATAACAACAAAAATCGGGTTTAGATACAGGTTTCAAACCATGAAGGCAATTTAAACACATCAGCCTGACATCAGTTTTGTACACTTGATTGAACATGCTTTACAAGATTGGAACATCAAACATTATTTTTGAAAAAGGGAAGACAGCAAGAAAAGAAACAGTAATAGAAATACTAGCCTAACCCAAGAACTGATGTTTAGATCCAGCTGAGTCCCCGCCCCCCCGTGCCTTAAAAGATGATATGCCACGTATCATTTAACCAAAGTCAATGTTTTCGAAAGCAATTTCTATCCCTCCTCCCACACACACTTTGCAGGGGTGAGAAATATGCTATTGCTTTTCAGACCTTCTCATCTTTGTGTAGATTTTCCAAGAAATTGCCAGGTTAGAAGGACCGCAGATTCGTGTGACTTCCTTGCAGTGAATAATTGATGAGCGATACAGAATGAGACCTAGCAAGAGTTTTTTTTCTGCAAGATGGAGAGCTAGTCTGGAATTACATCAGCTTCCCTCCATTGGTTTGGATATCTTTTTAACAGACCATAAACAATCTGTTTGCATCAACGGCTTTTCGTCTCCAAGAGCGAATCATAAGCATGGGCTTCCCCCAATCTCTTTGATGTATTTCATTTTATACGACGGCACTGGTTGATTTAGCAGCCCATCAGTGCTTCACTCTCTCTGTGGTCGATGGAAACTATTTTGTCAGTATTTTGAAAAGGGGGTTGTGGCCAAGCACAATCTCCCGCCCTCTCATCACCCTCCTTTCTATCTCTTTCTGAGTAGCTTATTCCTTAATACAACTCTGCTGATCTTTTTTTTTTCCACCTGTCTATCTCCTAGTTCTAACCATGCCCAGCTTGCACTCACTAAAATGCCCCAAACTCTTATTTCAACACCCGTTTCAAGCTTTCCCTTTTGGGAAAAGATTTTCCCAGAAATGACAGCGGAAATGCAATGATTGGGAAGGCCAACAGATTGCTTAACTTCCAGGCCTATTACAGCCCGGTTGGCATCAGAATGAGAGACGAGCAATTCTTAATGGGTCTGACATGCCTGGGGTTGAAACTGTAATAAAGGAGTGTTTTAATAGCCAACTGCTGTTATGGACGTGCAAGTTTATGTTCTAACCATATTGTGACTATTGTGTGGCTTGTATTGTTGACTACATGTAGTCCTTGACTTATGACCTCAGTTGAGCCCAAAGCTTCTGTTGTTAAGTGAAATGTTTGTTGAGTGAACTTTTCCTCATTTTAAGGCTTCTCGTGCCACAGTTGTTAAGTGAATCACTGCAGTTGTTAAGTTAGTAACACGGTTGTTAAGTGAATCTGGCTTCCCCACTGACTTTGCTGGTAAAAAGCTTGCAAAAGGGGATCACATATCCCCAGAACACTGCAACCGTCA
>NW_015390368.1:0-18666 GCF_001527695.2 Protobothrops mucrosquamatus | reverse complement strand
GATTGGCCTAGGGGGGGGATTGTATAGGGATTTTAATAGGGATTTTATAACTTTTCTAAAAATAACAGGCTAATTTAATATATATTTTAATTGTTTTTAGATATTTATTGTATAGTTTCGTTTTTTATTTGCCTGTAAGCCGCCCTGAGTCCTTCGGGAGAAGGGCGGGGTATAAATTAAAGTAATAATAATAATAATACTTGTGGACTTCAACTCCCAGAATTCCCCAGCCAGCAAAGCAGGCTGTCATGTGTCTGAGTAACGAAACACTTAAAAGGACTTTCAGGCATGTTTTCTCCTAAAAGCATTTATTAAGGTCACAATACGTCAGTACAGCATGGGGGAATGCTTAGGTCTGCTTCTCTTCCGTTATGCATAACATTCCAAGCATTTTCTACTCCCTTATTGTAAGGTCATGGTTCACATCTTCCAATCAACTTGGAAGATGTGATTTACTTCCGGTTTCTTTCTCCCGGGCTATCCTTATGCTCCTCCCTCTTTCCCAGTTGCTGGTTTAACTATATATATACCAGACAGTTCTGCACATTGTCAAAGCAAGAATATACAGTATTTGCAGCGTTGACACAGGCAGTGGCCCGATACTGGTCCACAGTCTAGGGGTTGGGGATCCCTACTGTATGGGCTACATTATCCTGTCGCAGTAATAGTGATCCTTCCTGTTGACCTTGTGATTGATGGTAAGAGACACACCTAAATTTATGACCTTTCTCATAACACGCTGAAGGTCATGTACATTCAATGGAGTTCTTCTACCTAGAGCATCTGGTGGTGCAGTGGTTAGAATGCAGCACTGCAGGCTACTTCTGCTGACTGCCGGCTGCCAGCAATTCGGCAGTTTGACTCAGCTTTCCATCCTTCCCAGGTCGGTAAAATGAGGACCCAGATTGTTGGGGGCAATATGCTGACTTTGTAAACGCTTAGAGAGGGCTGTAAAGCACTGTGAAGTGGTATATAAATCTAAGTGCTATTGCTATCTGGTCACACATCTATGGAGATTCTCAATCATCTAGGTCAGGGGTCTTCAAACTTGGCCCTTTTATGACTTGTGGACTTCAACTCCCTGGCTGGCTGAGGAATTCTGGGAGTTGAAGTCCACAAGTCATAAATGGGCCAAGTTTGAAGACCCCTGATCTAGGTCATATTTGTCCTAAAGGTGTTTTTCCAAAAGGCAACTGGACTTTCTTGGACTTCAAGAAATTCCAGTTGCCTCTTGGAAAATCACCTTTAGTACATCTGGTTACATGTAGAATTTTGATCTTTCACCCCTGGCTTTGTAAAGATTGAGGGCTCCTTATTCATGCCTTCAGCAATGGAGACAAGTGTAATTCAAGGTATGTGTGGTCATTTTAAATGTAGGTAAACAATCTGCCCAATTGCTTTAATGGACAAGGTGGACTTTTAAATGGAGCATGGTAGATCTAATCCCACTGAGTCACTGGACCCTTAGTGGAATCAGACGGGCTAAATTTAGTCTCCACAAAGCAACATGGCTGGCTGGGTTTGGCAATCATTTTTGTTACAGTTTGCACAGAAAACAATTATTATTATTATTATTATTATTATTATTATTATTATTATTATTATTATTATTATTATTATTATTATTATTATTATTATTATTATTATTATTATTATTATATCATTTTTCTTCTAGCTGTGTGACCCTTTGGAGAAAGGCTTCTGGCTGCTGAGAGTAAATGGTGTATAACAAGTATATTCCCCTTCCACAAAGATCCATTTTAAGTACAGCTGCCCAATTCCCCTTTCATTGGGTTTTTCTGTCTGACCTCTCAGCACACTTTGAGAACTTTAATTAAAAAAAGGAAATGAAACTCATTCTCAAAACTGATCTTCAAGGCTCTAAAAGGGGGGAAATGAAAACTCAGTCTTTTGCACCTGCCTCAGAGACCCAGATATCCCCCTTCCACCCACCTCACTTTTTAGTGACTTTATTCCAAACTGAGATCCTGCATTCAAGGCCAAATAAGAATGAATGTGTAACAGCAACAGGATCTTGTCATCTTTTAGAACAGACATGTCAAACACAAGGCCCGGGGGCCGGATGCGGCCCGCAAAGTGGTTTCATGTGGCGCGCAAAGCCATCCTGGAAACAGTGAGGGAACGGCCCCGCTGCCTTGGCCCTGGCCCAGGCCGGCCGCGAGCCAATGTACAATTTTATGGTGGCCATCTATGCTGAAACACATTCAGTCCTAGCTCCACAAGGCCGTCTGGAAACAGCGAGGAACCAGCCCTTGCTGCATTGGCCCCGCCCCCTGGGTGCATGCTGGGGAGGTGTCACCATTTGTGAGGAATGAAGAAATGGACCATGCCTTGGCGCTTGCCCCAGTCCCACCCCCTTCTGCCAGAGACCCTCAGATCTGTCCCACTCCTGCCCAGGCCCCCACAGGCACCCTTGACGTGAACGATGTAGAGCTGGCCACGCCCACCCAGCAGGCCACACCCACTCTATCCATGCCCACCCAGTAGGCCATACCCACCCTGGCCACACCCACTTCCCCCCCCAAGGGCAACCGCAATGCTGATGCGGCCCTCAATGAAATTGAGTTTGACACCCCTGTTTTAGAACATCTGTGGTTGAAATATAAACCTGTGCTTCAAAGCTAGAATTAATTTATTGTGTCTCTCTGTATGTATCTTTTTATGTTGGGGCAAGAGAAATGTTTGGAAGCCCATGCAGTTTACTTAGCAATAGTGTAACATGGACATCCCCACGGGGCACCCAGAACATGCATTGCTGCATCCTGGACCAGTTGAAATTTTTGGATGGTCTTGTAGGTCATTGCAAATGTCCAAATAGGAGGTGACTAAGGCTTCCTGGATTAGGAATGGTTGCACACAAGATCGATTTGTACAAAGGGCCCCATAGCCATAGCTGTAACTTGCTCCTTGATCAGGAGCTGGGTCTCCAGAAGGTCCCTCAAACTGCATACTAACTTTGCTTCAAAAATTAAATGTGGAAATTCTCCAGTTCTAGAGGATCTACTATAAGCTTGCTTTGCTCATAAAGGTAAGTATCCCTTAGTATCTTGAGCACTACAGTTGACACAGAACTGATCTGAGCAGGCCAACCTTGACTGAGAATATTCTCAGCTTTGGTTTACTTGAAGCATTGAAAGATTTGGCTTTCCTGATCTATTGTAAATCATCCTGGGATCTAACAGTTGATCCCAGTTCTGAAATACAATGGCAAGGTTCTTCCATGTTATGGCCAAAGCCATGATATGACTTTGCTCATGGAGTTACCAAGAGTAATTTCATTCACTTGAGGGAAGATCTATCTTTACCAAGACATGTGATGGCGAAAGAGTTAAGGGCATGATAGCTAGGGGGGGGAACTCTGTGGTGCCCCCTTCTTTTGGTGCCCTAAACATGTGCTTAATGGTTAATCCAGGGCTGTTTGAACTGAGCATTTTTACAATCAATATTCCAGATCTGAAGTGGCAACAGGTCTTCAGTGAAAATGTGCCAGTTTACTATAAAATGTTTTATTTTTTCATAGCTTGTGATGCATAGCAATTCATCTGTGCATTATCTTTCTGGAAATCTAGTAACACACAGTGATGTTACTGTGAAACTCCAGGTTGTAGTATGGAACTCTGCCAGTTCGATTGCTTATGATGTTCCTGTAATATTGCAAATCCTCAAAGTGGATGTCATGCACAGCTGAGCCAAAAGAATTCTCCCTGAATATTAATTCATTTGAATGGCAGTCAATAGGAAAAATTTGCAAATGTAAGCAGGGTGGATGCGTTAGAAATAGCCAAAAACTATAGAGAAATAACTAAAATAAATCCTATGTCATCAGAATGACAGGCTGGTGAAGGGTAAATCACAATATAATCTCTGTTTTTGTTTTGCAGATAGAAAACAATTTCTTTCGCCTTGCTTTCTCGGTTGCTTAGGTTCCCATTCCTGGGAACAGGCCAGTGACTTAAGCAGCATTTCAGTCTTTTATTAAATTATCCCTTCTTTGTATGAGATCACATAGAGTGAAAATGTTTTATTGACAGAAGGCTTGGAAGAATCAATTGTTGCTATGCTTGCAACCAAGACGTGAATGTTACTTTATTAGTACAATTGTTATTGAAGCAAGATTACCGCATCAAATTGAATAAAACAAATGCGTTTCTTCAATGCACATGACTAAAAGCAGGGCTAAATATTTCCCCTATTTTCCTACGGTCTCTGATTTTATAAATATACCCCACACTATTGGCGTGGTGTGGCTTTCTGTTTCCATTTCAGGAATTCAGGAGTTTTGTATGTCAATTTCTATACTATAAGTGTATTTAATGACATGCAGTGAAATTCTCTTGCAGACCTCCTCCTGACCAATTCTCATTCCATATGTTGAAAGATAAGCCCTTTTCAGAAATGAAGAAATTCTTGGTAAACTTTTTCATGTATGTGTTGTTCATGCATGGCAAAATATGTGCATTTCAATGACTTCCTTCTCTGTCTCTTTTTGTGCCTTCCAGTTAATGTTGACATCTAGCAACTACCTGGAACAGTGCCTGAGGTTTCCTTGGTAAGATATTTGTAAGAGACTTACTATTACCTTCTTACTAGGCCAGACAGAGAGGTATCACCTGTTGGCTTTGCACTTAAGGATGGAAGAGAACTTATGATCTTCTGGTTTCTAGACAACTGCCCCAATCACTACACCACTATATGGTTACCTTCTTTCTTATTGCATAGATAGACATATTTCCAATAACTTCTAAATCTCCTTGGATTTCTTACTTATGATATAATGGGAATGTCCTCTCTGATGTGTTCATAAACCTCCTGGCTTCTCACACTTCCATTTGAACCCAATGGAGAACATCAAGAATGAGGTTCTTCCCCCTCCATCCCTTCAAAGCTTTAGATGTTGACATTCAGAGTTAAATAGGGCTAATGGATGTATGTGAAATGTCTTAGTTGGCTGGGTTGTTTGCCTAAAAACATACGAAAAGGTGGTAGGAAGATTAAATTAATAAAGCAGTCACATGTACATGTACATGGAAAATTATGTTGCGCTGTGTTGAAGGTAGCTACTAAACAGAAAAGTGTGCTTAGGACCGAAGTGTGAAATTTCACTTCAGGCAAATGGGAAAACATAACAAAGCCAGATGACAAGATTGCTAATACAACTGGTATACAATCAGCAGCACTGTAATAAGTGTAAATGATTAAGTGGAGTCCACCGCTACATATAGATAAATTCCAAAGTAGCTACAAGGAGAAGAACTTCCAGATTTATTGGCTAGTTGACTAGTAGTGATTAAAGATCTTTAGCATAGGAAAAAAGAATCATGACTTAGCAAAAGTCTTTTCTGGAAAAAAAAGTAAACAACATTAATCACATTTGCAAAGCAATAACTGTAGCTGTCTCAAAGAAACATATTTTCCATATTTTATATTACAGTACTCACAAAATAGCCACACTGGGCCATTGCGTGTGTGTGAGGATTCCTTCTACAGTAGCAACATGTACCACTTTAGTTAAGAACAAAATAAGTCTCAGATATGCACTTTACATGTTACACATATATGATCATCTGAATACATCTTTAAATATTTATCTGTTCTTATTCACGAATGATTCAATATTCAGAGTAAAGTTAATGAAATTGGCCATTGTGGAATCAATTTTATTTTACCCTTACATACCACCTAAAGTTCTTGCAGCTGTGTTTAGTTAAGAGATAGCCAAGACCAGGGGTGTCAAACTGCCAGCCCGCAGGCCGGATGCGTCATGCCGAAACCGTGCCCACCCCATTGCCGGCAATGGAAACAAAGTTGTGATATGTTATGACATGTCACGTGACATTGCGAGTTTGATACCTCTGGCCATGAGGGTTTGTGAATTGTCTTGTTTTTCATTGTACTGACATCTTTCCTTGGGATGGCCTCAGCATGAGGTCCTCACACGGGACCTCTTTGGTCTTCTTTATGTTTAATCTTAGTCCTAGTATTTCACAGTGCCCTTTGACTTCATTACTGGAGCTTGAGAATCATTTGCATTTTCAACTACTAGAGCAATGTCAACAACATAGTGGAAGTTATTGATGTTTCTTCCTCCAGTTTTAAAACAACACTCATCTTCTTCCAAGTCTACTTCACTCAATATACAGTATATTCAGCATATAGGCTGAATAAAATAAGGTGAGAGTGTGCAGCCTTGTCTTATTCTTTGGCTGAGCTGGACCCATATATATCTGTTTGGCCATATATAAAGTTAATAGACTTAGTATGGAATAGGGGTGAAATATTGGTTCTGAAGGTACTAAGATTAGTGTAGATGGAAGTAAAGAATGTGAGAGATTAAATAGAATGCCCAGGAAATGATTGATTGCAGAATAGGAAGAAAAGAAGTATGTGTGAATGTCCCCTTGGCTGTTTATTATATTTATTGGTAAAAGAATAAGGAATGCTTGTTGTGATGTCAGAGATAAGTTGGTTGTGGACATGAGTTGTGTCTACACTTTTGTACACAGATGATGCAGTATTGTTGGATGTTTCATGGCTCGGGTGGATTAGAAATATCAGACTAAGTTGAGTACAGTGGGAATGGTTTAGCAAAGACGTAGGGGTGATAAAACAAGAAAAGAATGGATGGGTACTGAACGAATATGGGTTGAAGACAAAAGTGAGTGACTGGTATAAAATAAATGTGTTGAGATGGTTTGACCATATAGACAGAAAGAAAGGGGATCAAATCACAAAGCAAATTTATGAAGGAAGAGTGAGAAGGTTAAGAGGCAAGGGAAGACTTAGGAAGTCACGGTTGGATGGAATTAATGAGATCCTCAAAAAGAGATTTTAAAAGAACAAACAGTAATGTCTGAATCAGTGTTTAAACATGGTGGAAACCCAAATAGTTTGCAAAGATAGAAAAGTATAAAGAAGTAGAGTGAATGCTGTGGATGTAAAAAGATGTCTTCTTTTTCTCATATGATTCATTTATTTGGTGTATTATTTATTTACTCCTTTTCTGTGGGTTATATAAAAATCAACTTTTCACTGCAACTTTATTTAATTAGCAGAAAGATATGGAAATTGAATGAAGTGGGTTCATGACTGAATACAAGCAAATAATTTGTATGTCCCTAATTTGTACCCAGTCAAATTAGCTGGCTAATGAGGGTGGATTTTCCTTCACAAAAACATTCTCATTCTCTGCCACAGATACTGACCAAACTTGACATTGTGTAGTAGTAAAATGAACAGAACGTCTATCATTTTTGCTTTTAATTTCATTATGAATTAATCTCTAACTTCACCTATGATTTAGAATCTCTATTTCATATTTATATGAAGGATCCTTGGTGGTCTCTGAGCTTGGTTGTTTTCTTGCAGACTTTTCATTATCCAAACTAGGTAATATCAGCAGTGCTAGGTGACGTTACCTAGTTTGGGTAATGAAACATCTGTGAGAAAACAACTAATCTCAGAGAGCACCAAGGACCCCTCAATTCAACCCTGAGTTACAAATATTCTCCTTTATTGCTATCATACCTGTATTCATTCCTTTTATTCTAATCATTTATTTTATACTTCTCCCTTCTATATAAAATAAAGCAAAGTATAATAAAAAGCAAGGGCTTCTCACATGCTTAACTTGCAATGTTCAGCATACTTTATTTGGCAATAAACTATTTCAAGTATAACTGGCTCTATTTTTAAGTAATCATGCAACAAGGGACTATTGTCTTCCTGTTGGCTATTATAGAAATAGCCTTTTCAATTGTATTTTCCAAACACAGCTCAACTCTGTGAAAGAAAAAAAAAAATCTTAATAATTCTTTCTGTATAAATCAAACATATTTCTTTGACAGTCAATTAAAATAAAGACTGGTTTCTGCTGAGACATACTTAGTAAAAGGAAGAACTGTGACCTTTGCAGTAGATGGTGAAAGATTGTGGTGGGCACACATTTCTCCACAGGAACAGAGTGCGGGTAACAGATAGCATAGGAATTGAGGAACGGAGCCTTGTTCACGAGTACAATGACACGAGTAGAAATGATAATGAGGAAACTAGTGGTCAGAGCAAGGACAAGGAAGAACAGGAAACTGGCTTGGTAACTAGGACAATGGAATAAGAATAAGGAACTAACACAGTGGTCAGTTCCAGGAATAGGGAACTGATCCAGAGGTCAGTCCCGAGAAAGGCTATTGGGTGGCACCAGAATGCTAGAGGTGGCACAATGTTAAGGTATAAAGCAGCATTTCTCAACTTTGACTAGTTTAAGATGTATGGACTTCAACTCCCAGAATTTCCCAGCCAGCATGCTCATCTAGGAAGTCTGGGAATTGAAGTCCACACATCTTAAAGTAGTCAAGGTTATTATTATTTATTTATTATTATTATTTAAATTTATATACCACCCTATCTCCCTGAGAAACACTGGTATAAAGCCTGCTTCAAAGATTTGGGTGTTGCCATTTGGCTCAGCCTTCACACTTAATGACTGCTTGTCCATCTGGCCCTTATTGCAATAAGTTGTTGAAATGCAAGTACTGAATTTGTGTGTTAAATTGAAAAAAACCCCTTTGAATCCTAAAGTGAGAATTTTGTTGTGTGTTGTTTCTTGTTTCTCTTTAACATGTTTTCCCCCTGACAACTCTTGTGGGTGTCATTTTATTTATTAGATTTAACATAGCTACTCACCCTGGTTAGTATTATAAATCAGATGAGAAATTCATGAATGGAAATACGTTCACATTGGTATGGCAGAACTCCTTATTGGTATTTGCAGAATTCCTTATTTTTTCGATAGTCAAAGTACTGATAAAGATGTCCTTGTACCAAACTTGTCTCTAAATGACTCTTCCGTGGAGGTTTCTATACAAGTTTCCACCCATGTAGGTTTCTTTAAAACAGCATGGAGGCAGTTATACAATGCTTTCTTCTAGGGCAGTTTTTATCTTCCCAGCCTAATCTAGTCTCCATCCTGGCATTTTTAGATGTCTGCTACCAAAATACTAACATGGTCCCTCTTTTCTTTGACCATTCACATCAGACATACTTAAGTCAGCATTCCTTAAATTAACTCTAACTTAGCATTTTTTCCAATTTTCTCCAATTTCTACCAGTTTTGATAAAAAACCCCACATACCTGCATTAATTTAAGTTGGCACTATCATTTGTCAAAATCTATTTGTTTAATTAAAGGATCTCAGTTTCACTTGGGGATGATGTCGAGAAAAAGTCTGGGAAACAACCAAAAATCCCCTTGCATATCATAATATATGAAAGGTCTAGGGTCCTTCATATATTAAGAAGCAGGGATAACAAGGGTGAGCATAGAATATAGACCAAGGTGTAAATTGAAAATCTTAGCAGCTTCCACCAGTACACTAGTATAGACTTTCTAAAGAAGGTCAAGCCATCTTGAAGGTCAGGTAGGATAATAGAACTCGGAAGAGAAGAAAATGAGAAAAAAAAAGTGTTTCAGGAAACTGCAGGGCAGCTTTTGGTGCAGCCATATGTTCTACAGAAATGTCTGAATATTATCACTAACTTTTCCCCATTTCAGTTATTATGACTGACGGTGTTTAAAAATAGCCATTATATCTAGGACTATGGGCCTCCCCAGTGCATCAATTGTAGGTGGACAAAGTTAAGAAATAATAGTTGGTTCATAAATGGAGATATAATTTTTCTATGCGATCCAGAAAAGCCCTCAACATTGCTGCTTCCATTGCACTGAACCTCCAGTGAAAATCAAAGGAGTGATGTCTCTCTCTTGGTTTGTCTTGTAAAAATCAATCGGATTGCTTCTTAAAAAGTGAAATGTGGTTACGGACCTTTCCAGCATTGATCACAGCAGCAGTTTAAATCTGCCATTTAGTTTTATCAATGATCCAATTTCCCTTCTTCAATCAGTCATTGTGTAATTTAATTCAGACCTGTGGAGACCATTCCTCAATTGGATGGCTCCGCATAGTGGCATTAATGCTCCTTTGGGGTCGTAGCTAGCGAAAATTGTTTAGAGTCCAAAGAAGGAGTCTCTGTGTAGAGTCTACTTCAAACCTCTGTGCCAAAGGTGGGATCTTTAAAAATACCCGCGGCTTCCATTCTCTTGACCAATGTTTCTTCGTATTAGTCTTCAGAGTTTGAGGTGGATACAACATACATTGGCAGGAGAGAGGTTTTCTTTAACATTCCCTCTTGAAGGCAGAACAATGTCATCCAGAAGCCACCAAAAGTCACTTGGCAGCGAGATGGGGAAGATATAAATTTAATAAGTAAAACAAGAACTAAAACAAATGTCCTACAATATTCCTATCAAGAATAGGAAAAGGAGCAGGAGTTAGATTTAGCTCTTCTGAATCCAAAGCACCCCCATTCCCATGAGTTCAGGTTAATAAGATCATCAAAGGACATTTTTGAGCAAGTATTATACATACCACACACACACATACACAGACACACAAGGTCCTTGGTGCTCTCTGAGCTTGCTTGTTTTCTTGCAGACATTTCATTACCCAAGTTAGGTAACATCATCAGTGCTAGTGCTAGGTAACATCACCAGCATGAGCACTGATGATGTTACCTAGTTTAGGTGATGAAACGTCTGCAAGAAAACAAGCACGCGCAGAGAGCACCAAGGACCCCCCCATTTTAACCTTGAGCTACAAATATTCTCCTTTATTTATTCTTCTGAGTCCAAACCACCCCCATTCCTATGAGTTCAGGTTCAAGGCAAGCATATTTTTTTTTTATATACACAATCCCCTTTCCAACTTTTTTAAACCATCCATTAATGGTTTTCAATCAAGAGCAGGGTAAATTTTACACCTCCATTATACTGAACAGGATTAAATTGTCCTATTCTTTGCTGGGGTTAGGCTTAGTGCTGAAGTAGGGCAAGATCCCAGCAACAGTCAAAAGAATGTGCAATCACCAAGCAAGGCTGGGAAAAAAAAATGTGTTTCAGGAGAACAAATTGGAACATGCAATATTTAGATACAGTAATGTGTTTTCTTTTTGAACGTTAGGGGGCACAGTAACTCTACATAGTGTTTTTAATGCAAACCGGGTTTTTGAAGTATTTCTCTGCAAAACATATATTGATAATGATAATGAATGGTCATTAAATCAGTGGACATTAGTTGGACAAAAGTCTTCTATTGTAAATTAAGTTCATGGCTGGTAAATATTAGCTTTTATTGTCCTAGAAATATCTACTGTGAGTCAAGAAATGTATTGTTAATTTCAGGGGGGGGGGAAAGCTTCCCCTTTCTGTTACAATCACTTGTGTGTGTATGTGTGTGTATGTGTGTGTGTGTGTGTGTGTGTGTGTGTGTGTGTTTTGGCAAGAAGAGGTTTTGGTGTAGTTAGTGAGTTTATGTCTTAATTGGGTCTGACATTTTCCCAGCAATGCTATATGGTACATTAACCACCCTCTTCTGAAATGTTGGTTTTGATATTCTACAGGAATACTAATGTGATGTATCAGTATGCAGGTCTTGTTTCCTTTCCTTTGATTCAATTGATTTAGGTTTGAACCTAACTCAGAGGAGAGTTACATCATAATAAAGTGGTTACAATGATATTCTCATGCAAAAAGAAAACATTTGATGTAGAAGTAGCCTAATCTGATATGACAGACCCAGATTCTCACTTTCACACTTTTTTCAGCCATATTCAGTCTACCCAAAATGCACATCCAGCATTAAATACTTTCTGAGATTAATGAAGGAAGCTCTCAGGAAGAGATGGGATCAGTCTTGGATCTACAGAGTGTAGGAGAGTTCCATAAATCAGATGGAGCTGACCATTTCCAACTAAAAGAGATGCTTCTGATTAACCCAATATCCAAGAAGATCTTGGAGAAGAAGATCTGAAAAAGGACACAAAGATTACAGCGCTAAACACTGCACTTTTAAGAACTTGATATGAGACTGGTCAAAAGTTTGTGGACAACAAATGGATTATTTGAGGAAATGTCTCAATAGATAGTTTTTGTATCTATCCAATCTGATCAGGCAGGATGGACATGTTTCGGGATCTGTTGGCTAAGGAATGTTGGTTGGCTGGGCTTTTCTGCTGTAGTTTCTGCCCTATGGAACATTGTCTCTCCAGAAACCAGGATGGCCAAAATCCTGTTGATCTTTCATAAGACCCTAAAGACCTGGTTCTCTGCCCAGGACTGGGCTCCTGAATGTATGCAGTGTCCCATTTCTTTGTTGTATTAATGATAATGGGATGATACACAGCTGCTATGTATTTTAATTTTATATTGCATTTTTTTAACCTTGTTCTAATTTTGTTCACTATCCAAAAATACTTATTGAGATGGGCAGACTCAACAAACTGAATGAATGGATAGATGCATGAATGAATTGTTCAAATTACTGCAAGGGTAAATGGGTCGTAAGATGCTCTTACTGTTCCTCCATTTTGCACGCACACACATATATATATATATATATACTGAAGCTTACTTATCTTTAAAGGGACACTTTGTTCCACAGAAACTTCAACTGAAGTGCTGCTTTGAAGTGAAGCCCTGGAGCGAAATGGCCCTTTGCTCCTCTTCACTTGAAATAGTGTGTTCAGCTTGATTGGTAATCGAGGTTTCTGCACATGCAGCAAAACTCTTGTTAGTGAAGTATCATAATGTCAATGGCCCTGTCTTAACTCTCAGTCAAAACAAGTGCTGCTCTATAAAGTGAAGCAAAGCTACAGCCTACACATACCGCTGCTTCTGTGTTGCTGACCATGGTCCTGAATCATCAATCCAATCAGGCATTCTCTTAGTTAACCTACTCACCTCCATTCACCAAATGGATTAAAAATATGTTTAAGTCAGGGGTCTTCAGACTTGGCTCTTTTATGACTTGTGGACTTCAACTCCCAGAATTCCTCAGCCAGGCACTCTGGGAGTTGAAGTCCACAAGTCATAAAAGGGCCAAGTTTGAAGACCCCTGGTTTAAGTCCTCCCAGCCACTATAAATGAGGTTTTTTTTCCATTTTCCAGGTTGAGGTTTTCTTTCACCCCTGGAAACAAAATTAAACAAGTAAATATGGTGATCAATTGAGGTGTATATGCTCTTTGTAGATAGCACAAGGAGAGACTCCCACCATCACCTGTTTCTGCCTGTTTTACACCTGCCAAAGCCATGAAGCTTGTGAAAACTAAAATGGGATCTTTGACTGAGTTCCATTTTCAGTACAATGCAGGTAGTTCTCGATTTATAATCATTCATGTAGTGATTATTTGAAGTTACAACAGCACTGAAAAAAGTGAATTACGACTGTTTTTCATGCTTATGACCATTGCAGTATCCCTATGGTTACAGTTTCAAAATTCAGATGCTTGGCAACTGGCATGCATTTATGATGGTTGCAGCGTCCCTGGGTCGTGTGATCACCTTTTGCAATCTCTGACAGGCAAAGTCAATGGGGAAGCCAGATTCACTTACAACCATGTTAGTATCTTAACTGCCGTGATTCACTTAACAGTTGTGGCAAGAAAGGCCATAAAGGGAGACGAAACTCATTTAACAACTGTTTTGCTTAGCAACAGAAATTTTGGGCTCAACTGAGATTGTAAGTCAAGGACTACCTGTACCAGCTTCAGTTCTGTCTTGGAAGAGGAAAGTGGTAATTAACCGCTTCCTGATATAGCTGTTAGTATGATGTACTTGACTTATATAAGAGAATTATATGGAAGGCTGCTCTGTTACATATGACTGGAGGTGTAAACGTCTCATTATCTAAAGTATCTATTAAGCATATTTTGCATGTATTCGATATTCATTACCCATGTATATTTCTGACAGTTAGTGGAAAGAGTAACTCTTAATAATTCAAGTTTGATTTCAAAACTTCAGTTGGCACAATTTTCCATTCCAGGATGTAATCTTGGTTCATTGTGGAAGGCCAGCTGGAGAAACATTGGATGAAGAAACAAAAATGTAAATGCATTTTGTAGATGAATTGGGAAAAATTGTAAGGAAGCGTGTCACTCGCTGACTTGAATTGCACAGTTTAGGCTGGCAGAATTGTCTTGGCTGGCCATAGAATTCGAATGTCCTAAACAAAAAGGAAAGGAAATATTATGACAGTTACTATCTATTTTTATGCCCACTGGGCTTTTGTTTCACTTTTGTTTTGTTTTGTTAAAAAGACACCGTGGAGAACTGTTTCTCCCTACTCTGAATTCACGCATATACACGCCTATCAACTTTCTAGGCCATTTCATACCTCCAGAAAAATAGATTTGACAGCATGAACCAGAAGTTAGTCCCACAGTGATCAATGGTAATTATCCTGGTAAATGTTTATAGGCTTGAAGTCAGGTAAAAAAGAAATTATCTTCAAGGCCTTATCCTGTGTTTGTCCAGGTATTATTTAAGATCCTCTTCATTATTCTTTTTTTTAAAAAATCTGAACTTCTTAATCTGCCGGTTGTGATGTTATTAACCTTGTGGGGGCTGTTGCTATGTGTCTTCAAGGGGTCAATTCATGTTTTATTGTATTCCATTGCTTTTTATGGATTGCTTCTATTGATTGTTGATACTTTAAGGGTATCTGCCTTGAAAGGTGGGAATTAAATCTTACCATACAATTAAAAAAAAACAAAGAGAAGAAAAACTCATCTGGGTCAAAACCCAAGTATGCATAGTTCAGCGTTTTGCTTCCCAGAAGCCCATAAATAGAACATGAAGGCAACTGCAATTTCCTATGGTTACAGCTGATACTGAATGGCATTCTGTCTCTGAGCATGAAGCTACCATACCTTATGAATTGCATTTGTTGCAGCTATGCTCTCCCAAGTAATCAAATTACATTGCAAGTTCTGATCCTGTGAAGTATGGAACAGGTTTTTGATCAGTGTCTGCCACCTGTTCTAACATATGCCCACGAAACATGGACATTACCCCACAATCAATACAAAAGCTAAGAGTGGTGCAAAAGCCATGGAAAGATACATGCTTGGCATCACAAGACAAGATATAAAGGCCTGCACATGGATTAGAGAACAAACAAAAGTATACAATGCTATCAAGAGAGTAAAAGAATTGAAAGGGAAATGGGATGGTCACATAGCAAGAAGAATTGATGGCAGTCATAGAACGGATCCTACTTGATAAAAAGCATCCATGAAAGAGATCTAAAACAAGACAAAGTGACCCAACTGGCAAAAGAAAGCTCAGGACCATATTGATTGGAAACATGCAGAAGAGGCCTTCATCCTGCAGTGGATAGACAATGGCTAGGATGATGATGATGACGAAGATGATTATGATGACAATGATGATGATGGAACAAGATACACATACATTGGATGTTCTTGCTTTGACAACAGATGGAAATGCAGCCATTTTACTCTTTTGCTTTTAGAGTTAGTTGATGCTGGGAGAGGGAACGTGGATCAGAGTCCAGTTAGTCATAACAATAATAACTCAGCCATGGGAATCCAAGGTTATTGTGCTCAGAGTTGATAAAGATTTGGCGGGCTGGAGAGCCGGGGAGAAAGCCCGCGCTTCAAGCTAATTGGGGAATGTGATTTATGGCTGTTAATTGGAGGAGGGAATTGTGCTTTGCTACTTTGTGCCTAGGGGAGGGGAATTCAGTTTTTGACTTTAACTATGTAGTGCCGATACTTTGTTTCTTGAATAAAAGATTCTTTAAGATAAACAATGCCTCGAAGTTCTTTTGAAGAGTTTCATCTGTCGGAACCATGACACTTACCTTGCAGCCAGGCCTGTCTTTGCCGGCCCACTTCTTCTGAGGCCTCTTCTGCAGCCAGGCCTGCATTTCTCAGTCACAGGGCTTTCCGGAAGGCCTGTGCAGCCAAGAACTGAGCTATGGATTCAATACGTAGCTTGGTTCTGCAAGACCTCAGCAGCCGAGCACCAAGCTATGGATTGAATTCTGGAAAGGCCTGACTGCAAAATGCAGGCCCGAATGCAGCTGCAGAACTTCGGCCCCAGAAGAAGTGGACTGGCTGGGTGGGGCTGTCGGTGCCGGAGGTGAGGTAAGGCCTACCTCGAAAAGAAGACCTGGTGCCTCTTTTGGAGGCAAAAAAAAAAAAAGACCCGGTCTTATTTTTGGGGAAACACGATAGTTACATACATTAAAGAACAAAGCAAAACAAATTTACTTACTAGAAATAGTATTTTTATCTGTTTCCCTTTGCAATGGATAGGAATAAAACCAAAGGAATTCTAATTAGGAAGCATTGGTCAATGACTCAAGCATATATGTAGCCATGCCTTGTTCAATACATCTATTATTGCATTGCCCTGGGAAAACAATATGCTTTTATCGATTGCACAAACGAAACGGCTGAATTGCTATTAAATGCTTCCTTACATCTCTTAGCAGGATTCATCACCCCATAAACCCCAGACGTATCAAACAAAATGAGTGCATCTGAAAGCAGCAAAGTATACAAAAATATTGGGTGGAGAGCTCACCCATCTCAACTTCCTTTCGGCTTGCTTCAGATTTGTTCTTGATAAGAAGCCTGGAAGATTTCAGACCAGTCCCTTATCTTGCATGGCTGTACTCTTTAATTCCATGTAGGTGCCTATTCATTCTTAATTTGTATTACATTATATATTATTATATAATTATATTGTATATTACTATGTAATATACTATATTACATATTATTATATTATATCTAGTATCATGTGGGCAGCCAGATGTTTAGGCTCGATTTGGCATTTTTGTCCACATCAAGTCTTTCCCAAAAACCTGCAGTAGGAAAATGTTGTTTAATAACATTAAAGGTATTGTTTCAGGTTTATTATTATTATTATTTTTAAAAATGTAAAGTTGATTTGCCTTTTTTCTGGTTATGAAATGAGGTCTATTTTCCCCATTGCATCTCTCAGACTAAATTATACCCAAATGTATTCTAAACAATACGAATAAAAGAGGTTTTGTTTTTGTTTTTTGTGTGATAATAGTAAGCCATTTGTTTTCTGTTATCACTAAACTAACCAATCCTGGAGGATAACGATGAATTCTTGACTTGAATGACCTATAATCTCCTACTCATACCAGCAGTTTAAAAATGAAGATGGAGCAGGTAAAGTAGCAAATCTCTCAATCATGGGACTGTATTTTTGAACTGCCAGTGTTGTAATATTGAATTAAACGGGTTCTGATAGTGGAAAACCAACCACGAATGGCAGAAAGCATCCATAAATAATAAATATTAAATGTGAATGTGTGGGTTCATTTGTATATTAATCATGCCTATTTGTAATTTATGTGGGATGAAGGAACAGGGAAGCATTCCCTATTTTTGTGCAGCTAATTAAATTTATTTTTTTATTTCTTTTACTTGTGGCAGTCATAAAACTAAATTTGGCAGTCACCTCCTGGCATCTGCCAATTAGTTTTTCCCAGAAAGCTCAGTCATTGAAACTTCCAAAAATTTTCTGGGGTCAGTTAGCAAGGTGGCAGAAAGAGACAAACGTGAATGAAAAATACTGGAGAGAAAATGAATTAGAGCAACTAGAATAACACATGTTTTTTGTTAATGAATGGAGATTAAAATAAATGAAATTTTAATACTGAAAATGGATGGAATATTGTCCTCCCCAACTCACCTCCAATCTTGCCTACCATTAATTTGAACTTCTGGGTTTCTAATAGAGTCTTCCCATATTTTAGACCTTAAAGAATCTTTCCTTTTTACTTTTTTATAGACAATGCAAGCATTTTGAATATAGACAATTGGCCAAGAGGATCTTAGAGAACGATCAAATATTCATGAAGCAAATAAAGGATGTAACAGAAGCAAACACTTTGCAATCTACCTACACCATATTTTAACACTTCAAAAATTATTTTTCCTTTGGACAAATTTTAAAGGTTGGAAGATGGGCAACATTCAACATGGACTGTCATTCCTCCTATATTTATGGTGTTAAGGTGAAAAATGAGAATCAAAGTATTGCACTTAGTTTCTATTCTCCTTGTTGGAGAACAACCTACCAAAAATATTTCTGAATGACATTAAGAATAATAGAGTTTGGAGGAACCTTGGAGGTCTTCTATCCGACCCTGCTCAAGTAGGAAACCCTATACCATTTCAGACAAATGGCTGCCCAGTCTCTTTTTAAAAACCTCCAATGATGGAACACCCACAACTGCTGGGGGCAAGTTGTTCCATTGATCAATTGTTCCATCAGGAAATGTCTCCTTATTTCTAGATTGGTTCTCCTCTTGATTAGTTTCCATCCATTGCTTCTTTTCCTGTCCTCAGTTGCTTTGGGGAATAGGTTGTTCCACATGGAGTACTTTGTCCTAAGTATCTTAGCTAGGAAGGTATCTTCATTTCTTCTCTCCTGCTGGTTTTTAAATAAACTTCAGGTGCTAAATAATTTACAACATAAAGCATGCAACACAGAGGTGTTTCCCTAGGCTGGAAAGATGTGACGATTTCCCTCCTGAGTTTCTTGGAAACCTATGTTCTAGTTTCAGCTGTTGCATACAATATTAATGCTGTTTTGTTGTTGCTGCATTTCTAAAGCTCCAGTAGTCAGAACATGCTTTACATGCTTGAGGCTATTTTTATTATTATGGTTTGTCGCATAGCTAGCCAGATGATTAGACTGGATTTGGCATTTTTATCCACCTGTTTGAGTCCTTCCCGAAGAC
>NW_015390367.1:102080-109358 GCF_001527695.2 Protobothrops mucrosquamatus | reverse complement strand
TTTCTTTCTTTCTTTCTTTCTTTCTTTCTTTCTTTCTTTCTTTCTTTCTTTCTTTCTTTCTTTCTTTCTTTCTTTCTTTCTAGACTTGTTTGAATTCTGGTGGAGAAAGGAAGGAAGGAAGTTACAGAAATGTAGAAAAATGAAATACTTCATTCAAGAGAAGAGGACAATCTGACTGGGTGGGGGGGAGTGTGCAGAAGGCCAAACTGCTGGCCCAGATTATCCTCCATCTTGGTTTTTTGGGGGCCCATTTTGTGGATGCCTCTGTAGAAGGAGCCAAATCACAAGATATAAGACCTTTATCCTTCCCTTACAAGACGCTTAAGGTGGTGGCCCAGTGCTTTGGTTAGCGTTATTTTATATTCCTAGAGTGCCCCCCCTCACGAAATTCGCATATGCCCAATGTAAACCTTGTTCAAAGCTCTATTAAAATGATTGTCTCTCTCTCTGTGTGTGTGTGTGTGTGTGTGTTGTTTGTGTGTATCTGGCTAATCCCTGCAGTTTTCTTGGCCAGCTTTTCTAAAGAGGATTTCTAAGGTGGAGAGGAAGGGCCCGACCCAAATCACCCATCTAGTTTCCGTGCCTGAGGCAGGATTAGAACTCGGGGCCTCCCCACTTTGAATTCCGTTCCGTTTACCCCTACACCAAACTTGACTGTCATCACAACAAAACCATTCCCTCACATTTCCCCAGAACACCAGACAGCTCTCAGGGATTGCCTTTCCTCTGTAGATGGCTTATAAATACGAATTAAAATATGGCTTTTAATAATTTCCTCGCAAGTGCCCGTTTCAGTAAACAGAAGATCAGCTGACCTGTTTATGAAGTGCATAAACCACGGCCTGCTGCTTCTTCCCATCGTGCACGGGAGCGTATTTCACGCAGGGAGAGGGGCTCTATAATGAAGCATTCAGAGACCCCTCCGTCTCCGCCTGGTTGCTCTTTCTACGGTGGAGGGGGGGGACTCATTCCTGTCACATATTTTCATGCAGCCGGGGTGAGTAACTTCATAGCTGCCCCAAGGCTCACCGCGTTTTGTTTATGGTGGCTTTTTGCTACCATCTCCATCTCCAACCCAACACCTCCTCTTTCTTCTTCTTCTTCTTCTTCTTCTTCTTCTTCTTCTTCTTCTTCTTCTTCTTCTTCTTCTTCTTCTTCTTCTTCTTCTTCTTCTTCTTCTTCTTCTTCTTCTTCTTCTTCTTCTTCTTCTTCTTCTTCTTCTTCTTCCTCTTCTTCTTCTTCTCCTCCTCCTCCTCCTCCTCCCTCCTCCCTCCTCCCTCCTCATTCTTTTTGTTAAATCATTTTTGAACTTGCTTACCTGCCAAACCTTCTTCTATTGCCCTCAATCTTTCCCAGCATTAGGCCCTTCTCCAGTGAGTCCTTCCTTCTCATTATGGAGTCACTGAAGCAGTAGGCGTGAACTTAAATGGACTCCAGAAGATGGTAGAGGACAGGAAGAGCTGGAGGAACGTTGTCCATGAGGTCGCGATGGGTCGGACACGACTTCGCAATTAACAACAACAACCTGCCAAACCTAGGCAAAACCTTCACGGTCCCTTCCAGCTCTGTTATTCTGTTCTGTTCTGTTCTATTTCTATTTACTCTACTCTATTCTACTCTACTCCATTCCATATATTCTATTCTATTCTACTCTACTCTACTCTACTCTACTCTACTCTACTCTACTCTACTCTATTTACTCTACTCTACTCTACTCTACTCTACTCTACTCTACTCTACTCTACTCTACTCTACTCCATTCCATCTATTCTATTCTATTCTATTCTATTCTATTCTATTCTATTCTATTCTATTCTATTCTATTCCATTCTATTCTATTCTATTCTATTCTATTCTTCTGTCCTGTCCTGTCCTGTCCTGTCCTATTCCACTCCACCCCACCCCACCCCACCCTACCCTACCCTACTCTACTCTGTTCTGCTCTGCTCTACTCCACTCCATTCCATTCCACTCCACTCCACTCCATTCTATTCTATTCCTTATTCTATTCCTTATTTTATTCTATTCCACTCAACTCAACTCAACTCTAGTCTAATACTCCTAGGAATGGAAGCTGCCTGGGTGACTCTCTCAAACATAGACTAGAAAGCTGAAAAATATCTGTCTACCAACTTATGTTAGACCAGTTGTTAGGTCAGGGTTTCTCAACAAATCCATACACTGTATGCCATTTTAAAGTGTCCTGCTCTTCCTCTTCCTCCTCCTCCTCCTCCTCCTCCTCCTCCTCCTCCTCCTCCTCCTCCATAAAACCCACAACCTTCTAGCACTGATGATGCTACTTAGTTGGGTAATGAAATGTCTGCAAGGAAACCACCAAGCTCAGAGAGCACCAAGGACCCCAGAGTCCCCCCTCCCTCCTCCTCCTCCTCCTCCTCCTCCTCTCCACAAACCCCTCTCCCTTCTAGCACTGATGATGTTACCTAGTTGGGAATGAGACATCTGCAAGAAAACCACCAAGCTCAGAGAGCACCAAGGATCCCTCGTTCCTGCTTTCAGAGTTGAAGCCAAAGGAACGTGAATCACTAGCCTGAGGAAGGACTGTTATGTCCTATTTTGATGTAGATTCTCATTACTTCACTGTCTAGCAACCTTATTCCCTAATCCATAATATCCCCTCTCCTCAATTCAGTATATTGAATCTTGTGGATAATTGGAAGATTAGATCCTCTCTTTCATCTGAGCGATGTGGTTGCTATCATATTTTCGGCGAAGCAATAATTGAACGATAATTTATTATTCATGACAGTTTTAAGTGGCAATAATTACTCTGGTTTCCCAGAAGTCCCATAGAACAAAAATGAATTTCTTTGTAATTTTTTTTTGCCCCCACAATTATATTACCTCCGTGGCTTGCCACTGATCAAAGAACTGGTGCAGAATTATTAAGATGTGGAAGGTCTTTTTTCCGTTGCAATCTCTGGATCATTTTAAGTTCTCCACTTGCTCAAAAAAAAAAAAGAATGTAATTTGGATTAAAAATATGCTATGCAATTCTCTGTAGTGTAGGGGTCCTTGGTGCTCTCTGAGCTTGGTGGTTTTCTTGCAGACATCTCATTACCAAACTAAGTAACCTCATCAGTGCTAGAAGGGAGTAGGGTTGTGGGGAGGAAGAGGAGGAGGAGGAGAACTATGGGGTCCTTGGTGCTCTCTGAGCTTGGTGGTTTTCTTGTAGATGTTTCATTACCAAACTAGGTAACATCGTCAGTGCTAGAAGAGAGTGGGGTTTGTGGGGAGGAAGAGGTGGAGGAGGAGGAGGAGGAGAAGGAGAAGGAGAAGAAGAAGAAGAAGAAGAAGAAGAAGAAGAAGAAGAAGAAGAAGAAGAAGAAGAAGAAGAAGAAGAAGAAGAAGAAGAAGAAGAAGAAGAAGAAGAAGAAGAAGAAGAAGAACAACAACAACAACAACAACAACAACAACAACAACAACAACAACAACAACAACTACTACTACTACTACTACTACTACTACTACTACTACTACTACTACTATGGGGTCCTTGGTGCTCTCTGAGCTTGGTGGTTTTCTTGTAGATGTTTCATTACCAAACTAGGTAACATTGTCAGTGCTAGAAGGGAGTGGGGTTTGTGGGGAGGAGTAGGAGCAGGAGGAGTAGGAGGAGGAGAACTATGGGGTCCTTGGTGACCTCTGAGCTTGGTGGTTTTCTTGCAGATGTTTCATTACCAAACTAGGTAACATCATCTGTGCTAGAAGGGAGTGGGGTTTGCAGGGAGGAGGATGTAGAAGAGGAGGAGGAGGAAGAGGAGAAGAACTATGGGGTCCCTGGTGCTCTCTGAGCTTGTTGGTTTTCTTGCAGACATTTCATGACCCAACTAGGTAACATCATCAGTGCTGGAAGGGAGTGGAATTTGTGAAGAGGAGGAGGAGGAGGACTGTGGGGTCCTTGGTGCTCTCTGAGCTTGGTTCCCTTCTAGTTCCCTTCTAGTACTGATGAGGTTACATAGTTGGGTCAAGAAACGTCTGAAAACAAGCAAGCTCAGAGAGCACCAAGGACCTCACAGACCACCACCACCTCCTCCTCCTCCTCCTCCTCCCACTCCACAAAACCCACTCTCTTCTAGCACTGATGATGTTACCTAGTTGGGCAATGAAATGTCTTCAAGCAAACAACCAAGCTCAGAAACCAACTAGGACCCCACAGTTGAGTCCTGAGCTACAAATATTTCTATCAGTAATCCTATGTAGATTTATTTGGAGGAAGCAGCTCCTATCGACTGCTTAGTAAGGGTGAATAACATTACAATGTAAGGTCAAAATCCTACATTCATTTTTTGGGGTATATGATTTGTGTAGCTGGGGGGGGGCGGCATCTAAATACACAAATGTGGGTCTGTGTTGATTGTCTTTGTTGGAATCGGTCCAACAGAGGGATTGATCAATTGGCGTCTTTCTCAGTTAAGAGCTGAACGTATTTCAGATTCACGGTTTGTGATTGCATTGTGGATGGTGTAATTCTAATATGAAATATTGCTGGCCGTGGTACTGAAATTTTCCAGTGGCTAGAGTGCTGAGGAATTGTAAGGGTTTCAGACTCGGTGTGACATAAGCCGTGTTGTTGCTTTTGTTACTGTTGAAAATTATATGTATAGATCACAAGTCCCTAAGGACATTAGATAGCTTATAAATCAGATACATAAGAAACAGTAACCAAAATGTCCCAAACGACGGAAAATGGAGGAGGGAAAGGAAACAGAGAAAGGAAAAGAAGAAATAAGGAAAGGAAAGGAAAGGGAGGAGAGGAAAGGAAAGGAAAAGAGAGGAGAGGAATAGAAAGGAAAGGAGAGGAAAGGAAAGGAAGGAGGAGAGGAAAGGAATGGAAAGGAAAGGAAAGGAATAGAAAGAAGAGGAAAGCAAAGGGAGGAGAGAGGAAAGGAATGGAAAGGAGAGTAAAGGAAAGGAAAGGAATGGAAAGGGAGGAGATGAAAGGAATGGAAAGGAGTGGAGAGGAAAGGAATAGAAAGGAGAGGGAAGGGAAGGAAGAAAGGAAAGGAAAGGGAGGAGAGGAAAGGAATAGAAAGGAGAGTAAAGGAAAGGAAAGGGAGGAGAGGAGAGGAAAGGAATGGAAAGGAGAGGAAAGGAAAGGGAGGAGAGAGGAAAGAAATGGAAAGGAGAGTAAAGGAAAGGAAAGGGAGGAGAGGAAAGGAATAGAAAGGAAGAGAGGAAAGGAATGGAAAGGAAAGGAATAGAAAGGAAAGGAAAGGAATAGAAAGAAGAGGAAAGGAAAGGGAGGAGAGGAAAGGAATGGAAAGGAGAGGAAAGGAAAGGAGAGGAAAGGAAAGGGAAGGAAGAAAGGAAAGGAAAGAGGAGAGGAAAGGAATAGAAAGGAAAGGGAGGAGAGGAGAGGAATGGAAAGGAAAGGAAAGAAGCAAACAAATTTGGAGCCAAGGCCTAAAGGCCCTTTGAAAAAGCTGCTTTGAAAGAAACTAGAGGGCAGAAAGCAGAGGGTGAAAGCAAACAAGATGTCGGTTAGAAGGCTATGAAGCTATGAAGCCCTGGTGGCGCAGTGGTTAGAATGCAGGAGTGCAGGCTAACTCTGCCCACTGCCGGGAGTTCGATCCTGACCGGCTCAAGGTTGACTCTGCCTTCCATCCTTCTGAAGTTGGTAAAATGGGGACCCAGATTGTTGGGGGTAACAGGCTGACTCTGTAAACTGCTTCGAGGGGGCTGTAAAGCACTCTGAAGCGGTATATAAATCCAAGTGCTATTCCTCCCTCCCTTCCCTCCTTCCTTCCTTCCTTCCTTCCTTCCTTCCTTCCTTCCTTCCTTCCTTCCTTCCTTCCTTCCTTCCTTCCTTCCTTCCTCTCGTTTGCAATATATAATGATAATTGAGAATTCTCAGTGGCCCAGTGAGTCTTATTCAGGGAAAGGATAAAATCCACCCTATCAAGCTACTTCCTTTTCCTCCTGCCTACTATGAGTTGTACAACAGATTGGAGATTACTTCTGAATACGATAATAACCCATAACCACCACATCTCCCTGCTGGCATGGAGCCCACGACGACTATAAACCTTGACCTTTTCCCCAAATTATTTCTGAATAGTTTCTGCATTTCTTAGCTTCCCCCCCCCATGTGTGGCTAACTCTTTTAGCCCCAATTCTCGTTCCTACAGCGGTTGACCAGCCAGGAAAAAAAAAAAGAACCATTCTGCAATAAAACAGAAAAGCAGTCCTTTAGAGCAGGTGTCACGTCTACACAAAATGACACACCAGCAAAAGCGGTGAGAAAAGCGGTGAGAATAAATAATGGCCAACGGCTTCTTGGAAACAGGAACCGATGGAGATGACATTTTCATCACCCAGAAGGTGACATGAAAAGCATCTTTACAAGAATTCCGTCGCTTGTTCTCTTTCAGCCAGAGATTCAGAACGTACAGAAATAATGGACAATTTTTTTCCGTGTTGACTTCCTGAACTAAAAGCTTCCCTGGGTCTTTCACACCCTCCAAAGTGACCTATCCAGGTCAAGCGTCTTGCTAACCATCCTGTTCCAGGAGAACGGAAGCGCCAAGTTCCTGATACGCAGGAAGGCTTTGAAGGAGAAGAGTTGAAAGGCAAGGTTATAGTTGATGACGAACTTTTTCGAACAGTAAGCAATAGTCCAAGGCAGCAGCTGGCAACTCAGACAAACAATCCAACAATAAACCACAGCCTAATCCAAGAACCGACAACCACGCTCCCGCCGACACTGGGAGTCATTTCTATACTCCCTTCGGGCACTGGGGATGTTACCTAATTGGGTAATGAAATGTTTGCAAGAAAACAACAAAGCTCAGAGAGCGCTAAAGACCCCACGGCCTTCCTCCTCCCCCTCCTCCTCCTCTGCCTCCTTCCACTTCTCCTCCTCCCACTCCATTCTAGAACTGATCATGTTACTTACCTGGGTAATGAAACATCTGCAAGAAAACCACCAAGCTCAGAGAGCATCAAGGACTCCATAGTTGTTGTCCTCCTCCTCTTCCTCTTCCTCTCCACAAATCCCACTCCCTTCTAGCACTGATGATGTTACCTAGTTGGGTGATGAAACATCTCCAAGAAAACCACCAAGCTCAGGCACCATCAAGGACCCCACTCTTCTTCTTCTTCTTCTTCTTCTTCTTCTTCTTCTTCTTCTTCTTCTTCTTCTTCTTCTTCTTCTTCTTCTTCTTCTTCTTCTTCTTCTTCTTCTTCTTCTTCTTCTTCTTCTTCTTCTTCTTCTTCTTCTTCTTCTTCTTCTTCTTCTTCTTCTTCTTCTTCTTCTTC